>NC_141615.1:29116737-29418299 GCF_047967505.1 Dipteris shenzhenensis
AAATACGTAGGTCTTGCTACAGGGAAATTAATGTCCAAAGAATGGTTTTTTGGCAAAAAGGATAAAGATCATTGCATGGAAGATTGCATCATCCAACAAGTCAAGCGTGATGCAATAAAGAGTGCAATTGAATATTTGCTGGCAGAAAAAAATATTCCAATTAGCCAATGTAAATCTGACCATAGCATTGTGAGGCAGATGGCATCAGCTTTACCATCGGCTAAACAAAAGGCTTGGGCGCATAAATGGGTGAAGGTAGAAGATGATGGATTTGAAATTACTCCTTCTATGGCAAGTGACATTCTGGAAAATGTGTATGCATATGCACAAAAAGTCATCAATAAGCACACTCTCAGAAAAGCAAAAACTTTGAACAAGGGCTTTTTTTTCATACATGAGATCATTTTAGAATCTGGAAAGAGTGTTGAGTGCAAGGGAGTTTCATTGAATAATTTCTTGTCCGACGACACTGCTTGGGAGAGGCCTCAGCTTTTCTTTGTCTATGAAATATCACTGAATCACATTTGTCTCAACTCCTTGATAGAATATTACATACCACCATTGGTAGAGTGGGACTATGTAACATAGTCATATTTGCTGATAAAGATGACAAGGAAAAAATGTCTGCTACCCTAGAAAACAATATGGCAATGAGCTTAAGATTTACTATGGTATATATACTCAAGAAAGAGGGAAAAGAGAGATTGCGGTCTCAAGATATAGAGTCTTAAAACCTTTTTCTTGTGCATGAAGAGCCCTTACAATGATGACTCCTTACAAAATAACATAAGAGGGAATGAAAGAGATTGCAACTAGTGTTGGAAGAGCATGAAGCTCCAAGTCCCCTCCATCGCAACGCAAATCACTATGAAAGACCAGCAAAAAGTGCTGATCTTTTAATTAGTATGATGGAATTTTTGCTGTCGTCTAGATGGGAAGTCACATTGTGTCGAATGGGACATTTGTTTGAAGCTCTTATTAGAAAAGGACACCATGTAAATATTATTGAGAGCCCTGATTGCTTGGAATACCTTAATACCGTGGCTTCTCTCACAATAAAGTATGATAAGAAAGGTCCAATCTCACATGAAGAGAATGTTGGCATAGAGATGGCCATGTATGATGAGAGCAAGAAAGATGATGAAAATGCTGAAAGCTCTGGATATGATAGTAAGGACACCAGTGATAGTAAGGAAGTTGAAGGAGATGGATATGACATTGGCCTTGCCTCAAAAGGTTACATAAAAAGACCACGAAGATATCTAGAGGTATGAAAACTTATCTTTAAATTTCTTTATTTATTTAAAAGCCTTTTTTAAATTATAATTAATTTAAAATTTTGAATCTCATAATTATTTTATCCTTTTATAGAAGGAGGATGAGGAGGACATAGCTGGAGTAGAGAATATAGGAAGCTCATCTCAAGAAAGCTAAGCTGCTCTGGCTATCCATTGGATGAGTCTAGAAAATAATCATACCTTGTAGCAGATGGAGAAGTTATTTCAAGTTATGTTTCAAGTTCGAGAACAACCTCTTACTTTTCTATTTGATGAAGGGACATTTTAATCCTTTTAAACTCCAAGAAAGAGGTTAATGTGACAAGGTCATAATAGCCATCCTCAAGTTTGACATAAACTTTTTCTTGACTTTATGCTTTTGTATTTCCATCGGATCAAATGAACTAATATTCTTTTCTTTTTATTGCAACTTATGGTTTTAGAACAACTTCCCCTATATATACAGAGATGTGCATATATAGATGATCCTCTTGTTTCCAATGTACTTAGCAATAAGCAAAAGACCATAGATGATGTTTTTAAGTGGTTGCAACCTGTTGATATGACTGTGGCATGAGTTATCTTTACTGCATATCATGAGGAGTGAGTATCAACCCCTACTTAGCTTATCTCTTACATTGTGGAGGATTATGTCAAATAATAATTATTCTTAATTGATAATGCAGCTTGCATTGGAGCTTGGTGACTGTGGACATCTTAGCCAAGCAATGTTTCTTCTCAATCTTTCTTTTACTCTTTTATTTGTATTGAGAAAGAAAGAAGAAAAACAAGTATCCTTGTTAGAAGCTTCTTCACAAGATGAGGAAAGAGAGGTAATGATGGCTAAATGCGGGCATGGTAAAGCAAAAGAAGAAGAAGAAATTAGCAAGGAAGAAGTAGATGAGGAACATTAGGAAGAGGAATGCCGTATTAAGAAAAAGAGGGCATCTAGAAGGAGAATTATCTAGTGCCATTCCTGTTGTTCAAAATGTAGATATAGAGGTTTGTGAGTGATGATGTACCTGTGGTTGATGTGATCATTGATGGTCAAGTGATTTCTAATGTTTACATTGATGGAGGTGCATCGATTAATGTCATGAGTGAGAAGACCATGATAGATGCTGATTTAAGATACTCTAGTACTACCTCTCCCTATCGCATCAAATTGGCTAACAACACTAGGGTAAAGACCTTGGGAGTTGTGAAGAATCTAGAAGTGGATGTATGTGGAATTTCTGTGCCGACTACTTTTCAGGTGATCCCTATCAAGTTAGATGCACGTGCCTATTCATTGATTTTGGGAACTTTCTATCAAGCTCTATTGCACCTCAACTTTTTAAACACAAACAACCTAAAAGACAAAGAGCGTGTCCCTTGTGCTCTTAATATATAAATCTTCTTCATCTTCATCACTATTAAAGAGCCAGTCCCTTGCGCTCTTATTATATAAATCATCTTCATCTTCTTCACTCTTAAAGAGCCAGCAATCCCTTGTGAGCTCTTACTTGTGCGAAGTTTGTAGCTCCTTCTCCATATTCCCTACTGTTGCCAGAGTGGATATTACAAGCATTGCCCAAATTAGCTACCTCCTGCCATTTCTCCACTCCCAGCCTTCACCTCCCCCTTGCCTCCCTCGTGCTCCTCTTCCTCTTCTTCTTCTCCTCCCTCCCAATGACCTTCTCTCATTTGGAGAGAGAGAGAGAGAGAGAGAGAGAGAGAGAGAGAGAGAGAGAGAGAGAAGAGGGAGAGAACCTAGAAGCAAACGGAAATTTTGAATGATGCACGAGCATGACATGGGTGGAGAACAGAGATTATGATAGATGGAGCTCCTTGCACGAACGGATAGAGAAGAGGTGGATTTTGTGACTAAAATAGCTATTTATGCTAATCATGGAGTCACTCGATATAAATAGTAAGTGCTCCTCGGATTTTGCATCTATTAAATTGTGACTAATAATCGCACGTGTGAAATAAATGCATCTCAGTGCCAAAAGTAATCCTATCCTCCCCAATGGTGATGAGTTTGCTTTCCTCCTATCCTCCTCGGTTTGCTTTACTAGAGAGAGTTATGCCCATCACACCACTGCCCCTCTCAAGTTTCCATGCCACAATGGAAGATAAAGGTCTCTCTCTCTCTCTCTCTCTCTCTCTCTCTCTCTCTCTCTCTCTCTCTCTCTCTCTCTCTCTCTCTCTCTCTCTCTCACGGTGTGTGTCTCATGCTACTCTCTCTCCCTCTCTCTCACTCTAACTCTCTATGTGTTTCTATGTGTGTGTGTCATGCTACTCTCTCTCTCTCACACACACACACACATTCTTGTGTATAGGTTTCTTTCAATATAAGAAAATCACAAAGGAAAGAGAGAGTTAGATGTGGAGGGAAAGGGGGGGTGAGAGAGAGGGAGAGGGAGAGAGTGTACACAAGAAAGCAATGTGGAGGGTTGGGAAATTCCCAACCCTAAATATCGCTTTCTTTTGTATGCACACACACAAACACACTCGGTTCCAATCCTTGCCCTTGCTTAATGTATGCACTAACTACTTTTAGTCAGGACAAGTAGTTTTCCAATCCTTTCCCTTGGTAAAACAATCCTTGTTCTGAAAGCCAGAGGAAGGGAGAGAGAAAGGGAGAGAGAGAGAGAGAGAGAGAGAGAGAGAGGTTCCAATCCTTGCCCTTGTTTAATGTATGCACTAAATACTTTTAGTAAGGACAAGTAGTTTTTGAATCCTTTCCCTTGGTAAAACAATCCTTGTTTTGAAAAGAGAGAGAGAGAGAGAGAGAGAGAGAGAGAGAGAGAGGGAGAGAGAGGTGGCAATCTAGCTGGAGAGATAGAGAGAGAGGGGGGGGAGGGGGGCCATGATGCTTGAGAGAGGGAGAGAAAGAGAAAGAGAGGGGGGGGGATCGAGAGAGAGAGAGTGGGGGCATGATGCTTGAGAGAGGGAGAGAGAGAAAGAGAGGGGGGGGGATCGAGAGAGAGAGTGTGTGTCTGTCGGTGTAAGAAAGAGGGAAATATATTTTGATCCCTTCCCTATTAGATTAGAGAACTAAAAAGTCTTATGTGGAAGTGCATTTCCATTCCTTGTCTATTACAACTTTAGAAAACACATAAGTCTTTGTGGAAATATATTTCCATCACTTGTCAATTACACCATTAGAGAGAGCATGTGCCTTCCAAAGTTCCTACTATTGCATTGGCTTTGTGACATCAAGCGGACTTTAAATCCGTGGGCCATTCATTGCCAGGACTAGCATCTGCAATCTTGTCATAGACTCTCCTCACAATCTGCTTCGAATCTTCCACCAACTTGTATTCAGCAACTCCTCTTTTCACTCTTGGATTTCCTCATCTTCACCTTCTCATTCAATAAAACTTCTAGCCACCACCATATCTTGTACAAAAATTTAGCTCGTAAGCATAAGAGTTACGTGATCCAATGAAGCCAAAAAGAAAGCTAGAGATATTTACCTCTTTTACCAAATTCAAATCAAGTAGCCATGTCCGTAACATATCCTCCTTGAATGACTTTCCACTCGGGTCCATATAATAGGAATCTAAGATAGAATTTCAGTTCAATAAATGCAGTCATGTAGTAACTGGCCATCGTCTAGGAAGGAAAGTGAGGCAGCGATAGTGAGGGACGCACAGTGAGCTGCCCCTACTTCAAGAGTGATAGAAAGTGAGACATTAAAAGAAGTGCAAAATCCTGTAGATTTGTTACTTTTTAATTTTCTTGAGAAGTGTGATGCTCAGTAGGATTACCATCTCTTTTATGAGATGTGGAATAAAGAGCTCGATTATGCTGCCATTTTGGAGAGCCACAAAGATTTTTTAGTAGACGAGCTAGCAAAATTTTAGAAGATTTCAGAGAAACAGAAAGTATCCATATCTGGAAAGTTGTATGTCCATGCCAAGGATTTGATTACAGACAAAAAGCTTCAAATTTCCATCAAAATAGGAGGTTTGATATCTTTCCAAAAAATACAAAGTGGTTTGTGATATTCATAGTGAAGGATGCAAGCTATTAGTGTTTTGAAATCTTTGTCATGAAGCTACGGAAGACATGCCAGAAGAGGCCATGGAAGATTCTGGGGAAGAACCTGATATTGAAGACAAAGGCAAAAGTATAGAAGAGGCACAAGAACTAGAAGAGGAGGATATTAATCTCGAGGAAGAGAGCAAGGAGGCTGCAGCCTTGGATCTTGTAGCCTTAAAGTCACAAACAGTAAATGGAGCTATGTCTACTAAAGGACTAGATTTTGAGACATCTAGTCTAGCTATACCTATGCTTCCTTCCTTCACTATTCAAGGTCGAGAGTATTATCTGCTCTCAGATATACACATCATCTTTGACCTCAGAGAAGATTATGCCTTGGCCTTAACTCGGCCTTAATTTCTCAAATATGTAGCATAGATAAGGATTTTGGAATTGAAGATGATGAATTAATGGTACTAGAAGATACATTTGATCCCAAGGAGGCACTCTCGATGTGCTTTAAGAACATTATGGATGAGGAGGATATGGATGATGAGACCTTTAACAAGGTCAAAATGCAGAAAATGTAGGAGTAGAAGGATATTTACCCAAAGGTGAAGGAGCAAAGGAAAACACAATGTAGCATGGAAAGAAGCATTGATCTTTGGACCGATAAAATTTTGGAGGATGATGAGAATATGAAGGTACGCTATCACTATTTTCTCTGCTAAATCTTCTTTATCATGACTTGTATATATTTCTCATTGCTTCTCTTTTGATATTGTAGCTCTATATTGAAGATGATAGTTTTCTCAGAAGGTCCTATGGGAGTCAGGGATTATTTTTTCATATTAGTTTCGTTAAGAAGCAAAACTTTTATATTAGTGTCAAAAGTTTGTATGCCCTAATAAAAATAAATTTTAAAAACATTCGCACCAGGATTTGAAACTTTTATGTGAAAATTTTGAAAGTTTTGCCAGGATTTACATATTTTACTTCAAAATTAAAAATAAAATATACAAAATTGTGCTATATGCTATCAATATTATGAAACTAAAAAAAATAACTTGATAAACTATTGCCAAGATTATATATATATATATATATATATAGCTCGATAGACTTTGCCAAGATTTTATATTAATATATATACCTTCGATAAAAAAATCCATGGAGCCGAGAAAGGGGACTTGGACAATTGTCTTCCCTTGCACAGTACATGAATAAGATGTCGTCTTCCAAGATTTTGATATACCATAGACAATTAAGTAATGATGGAGAGACAGTTGTCTACTTTTTTAAATGTTTATCAAAGTTTGGGTACCATGTAAATTGGTGGAATGAAAAAGTTAAATTAATTGAGAAATTCTTTGCTTTGGATTTTTTTGGGTATGGCCCAAGCAAATAATGCTCAAGGGCAGGGTACTTTTTGACATACACTGCTTGCGCTTTAGCACTTGGAATCAAAGATCCTAGCCAATTAGATGGTTATGGAAAGCATCATTTGATTAGATTTAGGGAGCCGCTTCTACTAGATCATAAGGCTAATCAAATCGAAGGAGAGCAGCTCAATGTAAAAGAAGTACAAGAGTAAACTCAAGTATATTGTATTGTCAAAAGTTACAAACGACACAAAGTCCTACAAGAAAAGATAGGCAGCTCAGAATTTTTACTAAATTTTTTTGAAAAATATTACAAAGCATCTGCTTCATTGTTATAAATTTCCACAAGGTTTCCAACTCTATCAATCCACTTGTGATTTACAAAGACCTTTGACTACCTCCACTATGCGTGTTTCTATGCAGTTGTTGAATTATTAAGGATCTACCTTCTTCTTTTCTTTTGTGCCATATTAAAGGAAAGTTTAACTTTTGACAATGAAACTTTTTTTTGGATTTGCAACCTTTAAAGTATACCTCTAAAAACCCATTGAAATACTTCTTTGAGACTATTTGCCTTGTGTGCTCCTCCAAAATGCTGTGTATGTAAAAAAAAATCATTTCTTGCTGTGTAATCAGACTTTTCCATTCCTTGTGTGGACCATATTGCAAGGCATCCATACTTTTTAACAAAATACTTGGGGGGGGGGGGGGGGGGTTCACTCACAAATATGTAACCATAGCACATGGGTTCAATAGAAGGGATTTTCAAAATCCTTTTTTTTCACACTTTTTACATACAGAAGGGTACCATTTAAAGGGGGTATTCACATATTGAGGATAGAAAAAGGGTGTGTTTTATTCATGGAAAATTTACACATAAGGGTCTTTTAAATCAGAACACTCATGATATAGTGAATGTACATATAGTGAACCCCCCCGAGACAAAATATGGAAGGTGGTTATATAGAATATGCTGCAATCACAGAAAACATTAAGTCACAATTTTCTAAACCATGTTTGAAAGTACAAACTATGCATACAAAACATATTAATTCAATGGGGGGGGTGGGGGCCAGGGGGGGGGTGTTCACTCACAAATATGTAACCATAGCACGTGGGTTCAACAGAAGGGATTTTCAAAATCCTTTTTTTTCACACTTTTTACATACAGAAGGGTACCATTTAAAGAGGGTATTCACATATTGAGAATAGAAAAAGGGTGTGTTTTATTCATGGAAAATTTACACATAAGGGTCTTTTAAATCAGAACGCACATGATATAGAGAATTTACATATAGGGAACCCCCCAAGACAAAATATGGAAGGTGGTTATATAGAATATGCTGCAATCACAGAAAATATTAAGTCATAATTTTCTAAACCATGTTTGAAAGTACAAACTATGCATACAAAACATATTAATTCAACGGGGGGGGTTCACTCACAAATATGTAACCATAGCATGTGGGTTCAACAGAAGGGATTTTCAAAATCCTTTTTTTTCACACTTTTTACATACAGAAGGGTACCATTTAAAGGGGGTATTCACATATTGAGAATAGAAAAAGGGTGTGTTTTATTTTATGGAAAATTTACACATAAGGGTCTTTTAAATCAGAACGCACATGATATAGAGAATTTACATATAGTGAACCCCTCGAGACAAAATATGGAAGGTGGTTATATAGAATATGCTGCAATCACAGAAAATATTAAGTCACAATTTTCTAAACCATGTTTGAAAGTACAAACTATGCATACAAAACATATTAATTCAACTTATCATGTAGTGTGTTATTTTGCAGCTTGTGCATGCTTGTTTCATTGATTTTCCAAAAGTTTTTAGCTCCTCTTCTAAGGCACAATGATCACTCTTGGTCCATGTCTTTTTGTCACAAAGCTGGAAAAGCTTGTTTAAGGATTTTCATACATCTGCTTTAACATTTCGAGCAACACCATCTGCCATATCATCTTTAACTACATTGTGCACATGCTTCCAAAGGTCGTATCTCACCCTAGAAATATATCTTGATCATCTACCAAGCTTCCCTTCTCTTTGTGGCTCTGAAAAAAATCTTCTTGCTTTGACTCCACCAATTGATGGTTTGTTAGGAACATCCATTACATTTGAGGACTTCTTGATGTCTATTATGATATGAACGTCTCCTCCATGGAGACCCATGTCTAATATTATTTTTCCTAATGCAGCAATTGCCTTTTTCCTACTTTTTTCTGGTCGAAGCTTTCAAGAAAATCCAATATATAAAAGGACCAACTTTTTGATAACTCTACATAAAGCATGCAATGTGCATATATGTACATTGCACAAAGGAATATGAAGAATTGCTTTGAATATGGGATCAATCTTGTCCCTATTAGGAGCCTTTCTCCACCATTTAGGATCCATGACATGGGCTGGCTCCTTGCAGTAAAGGCATGGAGATTCTGAATTACCTCCTTTGCTTTTGTTGAACATACATTTGAGGGTCTTGAGGTCCCCTACCATATGCCAATCAACTTGGAAATCACCCTTGCATTCAACATGAAGTTGTCCTCCTTGAACCTAGTTTTTGATGGCTTCTGGTATTTTGGTATAGTGAAACACCCAAAACAAGGTTTGGTGGTCCTTTGTCTTTACCTGCCATTAAGAAGAAACCATATTTAAGCATTTAGATCAGATAAATGAAATCAAAGAGCAATGTATTTGAAAAATGAAAGTTCATGCTTACCTTAAATGCTCCCAACCACCAAATGTGCTTCTCTGATTGTACACTAAAATGTTTTGAGTTTTCTTTTGTGATTGATGTATCAAGTGCCCTATTCATAAGTGTGGTGGTCACTCTTTCAATCTTTTTCTCTTTAACAATTTCACATTCATCCAACCTTATGACAAATGTAAGCCATCCCTAACACTCTTCAAATGTGATTTTGTAGAATTCAACCATTCTTTTTTCCAATTATTCAAGATCAACAAAAATATTATTCCAAGGATTATACACAGTGGTCCCCTTACCACCTTCAAATACATCCTCAATATGTGACCACTGACTAATAAAATCATCTACTTGATCATTGAGTGAAGCTCTTAAATTCCAAACTTCTGCTATAAGATTTGGAAGAAGCAGGCATTTGACCCTTTGATCCTTAAAAGTTGATGACACTACTTTGAAAATAGAAGAATAGCCTTTCTTGCTAACTTCACTCTCAGTAAGCGTCTAGCCTTTCCTGTCCCAGTAAGCGTCTAGCCTTTCCTATCCCTGTAAGCATCTAGTGTTCCTATGAGGTGATTATGATTGTTGTGTTTGTCCAAATTTGATCCAATGTTAATCCATGTATTGTAGTTTGGTAGTGTATTAGTTGTCGCATATTTTGACATTCCATGAATGTGAGTAGTTTTTGTGTTGTTTTGATTCTATAGTCTATATTGAAGTCTCCAAGGATATAGGTTGGAATATTGGAGTTCAAGTAATTGAAAATCTGGTCTAGTAATTGTATTAATGTATTTGTATATGCTTATGGTGCCTTCTAAATGTTTACTATAGTTGCTTCTTGGAAGCGTGGAGATTGGAAAATTGTTAGTAAGCATTCGATGCATCATGGAAGTAATATTGCTTGTCTATGAGTTCTACTTCCTTTTTATAATAAGTTGAGATGCCAAGACCTTGTGTTTCATTTATTTGTTGAAAGCTGGGGATATTTGTATCATGGCATTGCTCACAATGTGTTTCTTGCAATATAAGAATGTGTGTGATGGAGTATGTTAGTATTACAAGGTATGTTTTCTAAGTTCTCTGTGTTTGTGGAATGCTCTTGTGTTCAAGAAGACCAGAAATGGCTGATGTGTGCTTTGTTCCGTCAGGTTTTTGGAATCAAAGGTCCATGCACAATTTGAGTGGAGCCTATTAATTTCTTGCAAAATTGATGTGTCAACTTTTGTGTGTTTCATTTGTAATGGTTGTATGATGTAGAGATTCATTAAATCTCACATGCATGACAATGTTGTGTAATCCAAACCATGTAATTTAATGCATGTGGGGTTGAAACCCAAGCAATTCATTGAAAGGCATTGGGAACGATGAATTGGTCTTGCAGCCATTGGTTATAACAGGAACTGATGTCTACAAACCTTTTTGAGCTAGTTTTTCCCTATTTGAAACTCACAAGTGACCTAGAATATTGGTGTCCAAGATGGATTTGTTTTGTGTGTGTAGAATATTGAGATCTTTGTTCTAGTTTTGGTGCCAATTTGGGTGGATGTGAAACATATCCATGCAATAAAAGGTTCTTTCTCTATACTAGAGTCCATGAACATGGCATTCGAACCGTTAATGAGACCCTTTGAAATGTTCAAATTACCAGAACAAAGTTCGATAAGCATACTTGGTTTGAGACGTAGTTCATCATGTAGGCCTCCTGTATTTTTTAGATCAATTGGATTGTCATACTACATGGTTCATGGTTGTGTTCTACACTTAAAGAGCTTTAAATATGTCTTTACACCTTGAAATTTGGATAGCACATGAAAAAGCTACATTAATTTGAGAGGCTATGGGTTTTCATATTTTAGTGTATTTTTTCATCCAAAAGACCCCCCCGCAGGGCCTCACATGCTATGAAAAATGTACAAATCTTAAAATATTGCATATTTTTCAAGGTATATATGTTATATTTTGTGGGAGGGGGGACATGAAATTTTCATATTTTTCCCTTGCATATTTCAAAATTTTAAACAAAATCCATGCATATTATATATGGACCTTGTCCCCCCATACCTTGGATTTTGGACGAGGGTAGTAACATATTACATATTGAGTTGGTGCCCCAGGGTTCTTCAATTTCATTATGTAACTACTCTTTCAATTTGGAGCTTTTGGCTATCTGCTATATTTTTGCATTCACCTCTTTCTCATATAAAGACTTATACATGTGCGCAACTTGATACTGAGCTGTGATATATCCATGCATATCTTTTGTTTTGTTGCCCATAAATTTCAGCAATGTTGTCAGATTTGAGAATGGCAGTGTACTTTGGATAAGGCATTTTTGATAAATCTTCCCACCATAAATCGATATGTTGTAAACCTTCTCCCCTCATGTTTTCTCTTTGCATGGTGCCTATGTGTTATCATTTTGGAAGAGGCACATATTCTTTAGCTAAATCAACATGAAGATGGTGTTGTTGTCTCTTGTTGGCTTGTTCTATAGAGTTGTAGTTTGGTGTTGCAATTTTAAATGCAGTGTTTTTCCATTGCTTTGCAATTTCATTACTCTTTCATAACGAAAAGACTCTTGATGGCAATAAACTTTGAAAAACAAGACTATGGGGAGATTAGTTATGGTATTCCAATGGGGAGAAGCTTAACAATCATGGAGATGGCTAGAAAATGATTGAGAGAAAGATGTGGCTTGTAGGAGCATTGAATAATAACGCTCATGAGATATGGGAGTGAATATAGAAGAATATCTTTATTCTTTCATCCTCTCTCATCCTCTGACATGTTTACAGTACTTATGAATATTTTATTGAGCATTTTATTACTTTCCCATATTTCGGACTCACAAAAAAAGAAATTGTGGATTTCTCTCAGAGCCCCAAAATGAGCTCCCTTTTTTCCTAATGCGAATTTATTGGGGAGGGTAGATATCTTTGTTGAGAGTTCACGCTCAACATCATGTGATCATGTGTGCATAGCACCATCATGTGATCATATGTGCATAGCACTAACCTTATAGAGTGCTATAAAGGAAAGGGTTAGATCCCCTAACCCTAACCCTAAAAGGGTTTGTATATATTCTATTTTTTCAACTAATTCTAGTGTACAGTTAGTCATTTGTGGTGTGCTCTCTAGCTGTGCCCTCTCTCCTCATCTCCACTCTTCTCCTCTCCCCTCTTCATATTTTGTCATGGTATCAGAGCTTCCTTGTCTTCCGCTGAGACATTGAGATTCTTGAGAGTGTGAGAGAGATTGTGAGATTGAGAGTTCTCTTGAGTGATTGTGAGATCCTTCCCTTCACTTCCGTTGAGAGAAATTTCTGTCCATTTGAGAGAAATTTCCGTCCATTTGAGAGAAATTTCCGTCCATGAGAGGTATTCTCTTTGAGTTTCTAATCCTTCTTCTGTGAGAGAGTGATCTTCTTCGAGAGACTTAGTGAGTTCTTTGAGAGATTTCATTGTGTGTGAGAGAGAGATCCTTTGAGAGAAAGTTCCATTGTGAGATGTTTGGTTGATAGAGATGCTCATAAGAATTCAAGTGAGAGTCTTTTGTTCCTGAGAGAACTTAGGGAAATAGATCTTTGTGAGAGCTCCGTCATTACGAGCTCCTTCAAGTCAGCTACAAAGCAAGCTACTCCTACATAGTTTGGCTCTCCAACTGCTACTGGAAGCAAGGCAACGCGCATGCCCACTTCCAGGTCTTGGAGTTCTTGGTAACCACTCCATATAGCCGTTCAGATAGTCTTACTCGAGAGATGAAAAGTGGATTGCTTCTACTCCATTTGTTTGGATGGCAGTACAGAGATAGTATGCGAAGATGAAGGGGTTGTAGCGTGGTGCAGCAACAACAGTAGGTTCTTGTGGGCCTCTCACCTTTTTAAGCAGAGGTTCTTGTGGGTCTACCATGTTTGGTATGGATGTCAAAGAATAAGGCAAGGATAAAACTGAGGGGGTGCACTTTAGATCCCAATGGGCCTCACGAGTTGCCTTTCCCTTTGAGCGTGTTAGGTTCTTGTGTTTTTGTCCCCTTTCTAGGGACTAGTTCTTGTGTAAGTATCGTAATTGCTCATGTCGCTAATTCTCATTGCATGATCATGCGAGGGTACAAGGGAGAGTCTCGTGGTCATATATTTTTCATATTTGCCTGTGATCATCCAATAGTAGGTTCTTGTGTATCTACCTCTTTTTTCAAAGTAGGTTCTTGTGGCACTATTGTGATCTTTGTTGCAAATGATGTAGCGCATTGCATGGTACACACCAAAGACTTGCGCATTCAGGGAAACCAGATGAAGGTGTTGCCTTGGTAGAATTCTTGAGTTTTCAAGAAATTTTTGGGAATGTTTACATCAAACACTTATTTCATTAATTTTGGACTTGTCAATGTACAAATTCATTTTTACATATACTTTTGGACTAGTTTTTGGATAAAATTGAAGAAAATCCCAATCTTCAAAGCATATATGAAAACATAAAAACAAGCATTTTTTTTTATATTTTTAAAGGAGATGAAACTAAAATTATAAAATTTAACGCAGCCTAAATAAGTTACATGAAAAAATAAGATTCAGCAGTTATAAACTCTCTTAATATTTATAATGGTGTTAATAGACACCTTCAAAAGTTACAGTATTAAGGAAACTCACACAATATTTATAAAGGTGTTGACAAACACCAAAAGTTACAATAAGCCTAAGATAAGTTACACAAAAGAATAAGATTCAGCAATCGTAAACTCTCTTAATATTTATAATGGTGTTTAGGAAACATTTTTAAAAGTTACAAGTGGATGTAGAAAACTCTCACAAAATTTATAAAGGTGTTGAAAAACACCAAAAGTTACAATAAGCCTCTCACTGGAAGGCAAATCTATTTTCTCTCTCTATCCTAAATTCAACCCATTTAAGAGCTAAGCTCATCTCATCCTCATCGATGTAGTTAAAATTACAGAAGAGAAGTAAGGATTAATAAATTTTCTCTTGTATAACACTTTGTGTATTCCATCCTGGGGTGGAAATCTTCCATAACGAGTCACACGCGAAGATATCCCACTTTGAAAGTCTATCAGCTCTCTCCTATATGACTGCAATTTATCTATTTCACTAGTAGCCATACTAATTTTTCTTTTCTCCTCCTTCTCTAAGCCCTTCTGACAAGCAAAGTCGTCCTTTTAGTACTGGGTTAACGGAGCTGGATTTTGCTTTTTCTCCTCTCTTTTCCCCTGGTTTGGTGCTGCTAATGGCTTGCTCGACGGAATTGATTACTTCAAAAAGATCCATGGAAACAAGAGGAGGAAGGTAACGAGAGCGAGAAAGGTAACTAGAGGAGGTAAGGCAAGATGGAAGGAGTATTCTTAAGGAGAGGAAGTAAGGCTGCGGGCAAGATGGAAGGAAGAAGCTTGAGGAGAGGAGTAAGGTAAGAAGAGCAAAGTGGAAGAAGTGTTTACTGTGGGTGAGATGTAGAAGGCGAACGACTAGAGAGGGATTTATAGAACTGCAGACTCATAATGCGAGATGAAAGATTTAGAAAAAAGAATTGGGAGAGGCTAAGATGACTAGATTGTGTGAAGTAACAGATGCAAGACCGTAATGTGAGACATGTGAGATGGTAGATTTTGAGTACATTGAAATCTATAAAAAAAAGTAATGGAACACAAGAACGATATAATTATTAGAATCTCATCATGAGATGTTTTTTTAATATAATAAGTTAGACTGAGATATTTTTTTGATATAATAAGTTAGATCTACAGATGCAAGATTTTATATAATAAGTTAGACTTGCAGATGTAAGACCGTAATGCGAGACATGTGAGATGATAGATTTTGAGGACATTGAAATCTATAAAATAAAGTGATGGAACATAAGAATGATATAATTATTAGATTCTCATCATGAGATATTTATTGTATATAATAAGTTAGACTTCAAAAAAAGTAGAACCGATTGAATAAATTTAGAGAGGTGAGTTTTCCATTGAGTGAAGTAAAAAATGAAAGACTGTAGATGTGAGAGACACCTGAAATGATAGATTTTGAATCGTTTTAAATCTATGAAATAAAGTGATTGAAGACAAGAATAATATAATTATCAGACTCCCTTCTTTCATCCATCCTAGCCCTTCTACAAGCACATTCTTTGTTCATCACTCTTAATTTATCATCTCTCCACCCACCATGGATGTCCTTGGCATTGTCGGAAACATGGAGTCTGGAATTGATAGTCTCAAGAGTGGATTGCTGACCAAGGAGCAAGGAGAGAAGTGAGAATTCGACAAGGCTCTCCACTGACACAGATGGAGAGAGAGGAATTCAGTGCATAGAGGCAGATAGAGAGGGAGGAGACTCAAAAGATAGCAAAGAGCGAAAGACTTTTACAATGTATTATAAAAGCACGATAAGATCTCTTGGAGTTGTTAAGCAACCTACGTTATCAAAGCACTCAGTATGGCCGAATTGATGCTGAAAGAACAATAAGGGCCTCCCAAAGAGATTATAAAGAAACAATCTATGACTACTTGAATTTCTTCCTTCATTGTAATTATGTTGAGGATACGGACGTGAAGTCTGTGGAAGATTGGATTGTTAAGAAGATAAGAGATACTAATAATGAGATCTTCTAGTGTTATCTCGGCTTGTGTGGCCTGTAATAGTTTTGTATTCTCTACAACAAGCCTGGTAGGGCTGAGCAGATCATATTAGAATTGCTAATACAATTTATTTTTTAAGAATTGCTAATACAATAATAATACAAATTGAATAAACATCATAAGTAAATATCCTAATGTATTGTAACATTTAACATAAGTAAAAAAAACACTATCATTAGTCAACACAAACAAGATAAAAATATTCAAGGACTCATGTTTCTGTCTACATGCTTTACAACGGAATAGAGTCTGATGAATCCTCTTGAGGTTGTGATGCTCTAAGAGAACATTGGGTCTCTACTTTGTGTGTAGATGGTGTACATTGAGTTTCTACTTCTGGTGCAATCAGGATAGACTCAATCTCTTCCTCCTTTGCAAGATGTGATGTTGTAGATGCACATTGAGTCTCTACTTCTTGTGTAGGAAGAATGCATTGAGTCTCTAGTTCAAGTGGAGACTGTAATGCTTCTGCTTGAGGCAGAAGGAGACTAAATTGTCTCTTGTTTTTCTTTGGCTCCCTTAGGTTCTTCATTGAGTCCATCATGTTATTTCCCAATGGTAGCAGTTAGGTAATGAACAATTTTAGCCAATAAAATCTTGTAGCTCGATGTATATGCTTCTATTGAGACATGTTCAAAATTTTCATTGAGGAACAACATGAAGATATAGGCAACTCTCCACCCACTACTAAACTTGTCTTTCTACTCCACCATGAGGTGTGTTTGGAAAATTGGTTGGTTTGATGCTCCCTGACTTTCATAATCACAGATACTAACTTGTTTGTAGATGTGTCCATCATGACATATGACAAAGTGAATTTGTGTAGTAAATAGTAAGATGCATGTTCATAATGATATGATAAAAGAACACTTACTTGAACACCCCATGAAAGCCTGTAAATGAATTGACAAACCAACAATGGTTGTCATCAAGATCCCATACTATCATGCTCCAATGTGAGCTACATCACCAATAAAGCACAATGAGATTTATCACAATATTAAGTATTAATTGACACAATATTACAAATAAAAGAGTAAAAGAAAGATTGAGATGATACTAAGTTCTCATAATATGGCATAAAGACCACTAGCATGCCATCCAAGTCTAAAGGTTGTAGCATTGAACTAACATCATCTACCATCTTCTTGGTGTCACTAAGTACAGCTGAAAGGAGAGAATCGAGCATACACACACGATTCTATACTAATGTAGGAAAGTGAGATACAACCGTACTGCAGCAATAAGTAAACAAATGTTAGAAGCAGATTGAATCAAATGATTGAAGTATCAAGCCAAGAGATGTTCATATCAAACCTGAGAATGGCCATCATGACTTTGTCATTAGCCTCTTTCAAAGGGTCAGAGAGGATTGTAACTTCCTTGCTACCAAATGTCAGAACATGAGGTCGCTTGGTAATGATAACCCTGACCTCAAAAGAGCTCCCCATTTCATCCAATACAGCGGCGGTTACATTAGGACAACTTATGGGGATAGCAACCAATGTTTCCTTTGGATGCTCCACCACGTTATCAATAAATGCCTTTATGGTAGATTACATAAATGCATGTAGATGCAAGTCTATATATGTCGACAATGAGGTTTCACTGCCGCTCAAATTAAAAATTTGGGCAAGGAGCAAAAAGCAATTATATCCAACTCTCCACCCACAACTGTGGCCATCATTTTGCTTCACTGTGGGGCATGTTACATACTCTATTTGATCTTCTAAGTCACCTTCCATTTGCATAAGTGCATCTATAGCACCTACCAACTTCCGAGCCAATCTACACATCAAAATAGATAACATAATTGAATGTGCGCATTGCATAGGATGCATCTCATTGAAGTAATTGTGACACAGGTAGGTTATAGTTACTCTGACACACTGCCATGGATAGATGCTATTGAATTGACAAAGAAACATTGCTTGGCTAAGATGTTCACAATCACCAAGCTCCAATGCGAGCTGCATTATCAATTAAGAATAATTATTATTTGACATAATCCTCTGCAATGTAATAGATAAGCTAAGTAAGGATTGATACTCACTCCTCATGATATGTAGTAAGGATAACTCGCACCACAGTCAAATCAACAAGTTGTAACCACTTAAAAACATCATCTATGATATTTTGCTTATTGTGCTAAGTACATTAGAAACAAGAGGATCGACCATATATGCACATCTTTGTATATATAGGGGAAGCTGTTCTAAAACCATACTGCAATAAAAAGAAAGAAAAGAATATTAGTTCATTTGATCCAATCTTAGAGGCCTCCACATTCGAGCCGTCATCTCTTTTTTCTCAATCTTCTTTGCCTTGTCTTTAATCAACGATGGAGCCTCATATGTGACATCTCCCTTCTCACATGCAAGACACACGTCTTTTATCTTATGAAAAACTTCATCACTATGAAAAATTATCCTTGTGTAGTCTTGATACCTGTCCCTTACTATCTTAAACCTTGTAATCACCTCTGTTCTTTCCTGTTTTCCCCTTGGTACAATGGAACTCAAGCATGTGTAGAAGTCAACAAGATTATCTGCTTCCACTTTAGTTGTAGTTCTTTTGAGAGTGGTCACAGGAGAATGAAAAGTTCTCCATATGGTCCTCACTTTGAGCAACATCTCTGAAGTGGAGGTGATCTTTTGTAGTGCATGAATGTCATGATTAAGTCTTTCCGACTCAATCAAATACTTTTTCTCATTCTTGAAGATACAAATGCTTGCAGAATAGTGGTGGAATTGAGGCACACTCGTGAAGGTTTGATAAGTACTTTCTCCTTTGTTGTATGCCTCTCTAGAACACTCATTACAAGCATCTATTGCCTCAAATGTGCAATGAGTTAAGAAATTTCTCTTGGCATCCTTTATATGTCGTTTTGGATCATTCATTGAACTCTATCCTTCCTGAAGTGAGGGAACTTGTTTTTCGAGGAACTTAGTGAATTGCATCTCAAAATATATAGGCTGAAAGAAATTGATGGTTTGACTAGAATCTCCTTTGACTGGCCAAAATGCCCTTGGACGGATTACCAAATTAGAAACAATTGGTTTTTTCCCATCAATCAAAGCCTGAAAAATCTTTTCAGCATAGACAATATCTAAGGTCCTGCTATTGGTGAAGACACTTGCTTTGACCACCGTTGAAGCATGTACAACTTGAGTCTTCTGGCCCCATATATATCCTAGATCCTCATTTGCCACTACCTCATTCAAGCAAAGATTTAGGTTCTTCATTTTGATTTCTGAATATGACTCCATTTCAAGACCCTCTGCATCCTCTTCATGTTCTTCCTCTTCTCTTCTTTGCCCTTTCTTTGTAGATGAACAACCTCTTTTTTAAGTTATAGGACTTGGAACTGTAGCTCGTGAAGTACTCGCCTTTTGCATTTGAGGTCGGGGTTTATTTTTTAGGAGCTCTATGTGAACCACTTTAGATCGCCCTACTTCTTCTTTGAGTCCTTGGTGAGCAATTTTGAAACAACTCACGTAGCATACCCTAAAGAAACAACCGAGGATGAGGAACAAAATGCAATCAGCCTCTTGCATACCACCGCCCCCTCTGCAGATATTCCATTACCGCCTCCACTAGATCTCGCCCAACCCACCCAACAAGCTACCCAACCTCCTCTCCCTCGGACAACACTACCCGAGTACTCATCCAATGCTTCCAACACCACCACTACACAGCACGAACACTCCCCATCCACACCATCACCTCCAACGCTCCAGTCGAGACCTCCCTGATGAGGCATTCAACATGTTGCTCAAAGCAGCACATTTTGTACAAAGCACCAACGTTGCGACTCCTACAGGCCCCCCAGAGATAGAGCCAATGCCGCTTGCTATGACGAAGCTCCGCCATCCCCACCAAGGTCTCCTCTTGAAGATTTTCATTGGTGTCCAAACTTTCAATCCTTCCAAGAGTTGCCAGATAAACCAGCTCAAGGGCTCCAACCTCCATCTCTATAAGATTCTGGAAGTGCTCCCTTGCACACAGTTCATAATGCAGTCATTCGACGATTGGTGCAAAGCACATCCTAGGTGCACAAGAGGAGGATACAACCTCGCCCCTGTCCCAAGGATTGATGCAGATGCCAGTCTACATCCCAATTGGTGGATCCCATTTTTGAAGCTAGAGAAATTTTGGTGCTATAACTATGGCAGCACGCCCATCGATCATCGAGTCCACCTACTCTACATGCCCATGGAATGATATTGGGGACTTGGGCCACCTTTCGAGCTCTCCAACAACAAGACCCAATGTGTTGTACAATTTGCCTAAGTATAACTTCCCAAAAGAAATGACGTAGGAAGGTTTTTTCTTTCGCCTCCAGTCATTCAATGACACTTATGACTCCATCCCCAATCTAGTCGTCATCACTATGGTCCACTTCAATCGCCTCCACTGCCGTCCACTTCAATCGCCTCATCCTCTTACTCCTCCGCGATCTTCCGACCCACAGCCACCCCATCGATGACCGCATTCAGAATCTGACCAACCAGATTGTCTTCAACCTTGACGACTCAGTTTCACGACCTCTGACTCTACCTACGTGTCTGCAACCTCCACGGGCATCACCTCCACACTTACGAGGATATGCATGCCACCCATTTTTGGAAGTACCACTACCTCACTCACCTCACGTCTAGGCAGTTGGACTGCTATGCCATCCTACAGTCAGTCCTCTTCACCACCCTCCTCCAACCCGATCATCAATAGGAAAGGGGACATGTTAACATCCATAGAGTACAACCACCAAATGCAAGGTAATCAATGAGAAAATGTTGACCGAGCTGAATGATCCCCAAATACCCTAAGCCCACCCAAAATTCCAAATATTTTAGGCAACATGCACAGGTTGTATGTTCTAGTTGCCCCTGCCTAGAACAAGGAGGTGCTGGAACAAGGAGATGCATACTTCTGAGCCATGAAGAGTGCATGCGCCTTGCACTTTTTAGTTCCACATCCACAAGAAATAGCGACACCAACGGAAATAGCCATGAAAGGATTATAGCTCAAAATCAGGGAGTTTGTTCCCCAAATATCATCTTGGGTTAGGGTTACGATTGAGTGTCCTGACAAATCTGAGCTCGTCCCACTCCAGGTTTGAGTCTCATGCATCGTGCATGATACCAAACACGCGAAGTGTGAGAGCGCTCAAGGAGTTTGAGCCCCAAATCACCCAAGCCTAGGAGTGGTGAGGCTAACACAAGCACTATTTGGGAACCGCCGGTTAGGACCACCTCCTAACACTAGGTTTGTCCCAAGCACTTTAATATGGTTAACACAAGCGCTATTTCCGCTAGTAGGGAGAGTTGGTAAGAATAGCAATATGCCTCGGTGCCCTATGAGCCCAAGAGCCCATGGTTGTAAAGTCAGGGAGATTGCTAAAAAGGAAACGGGTTGGCCCTCCCTTCAAAAGGTGACTTGTATAAAAGGCCAAAAGTTTGACTTTGGTCTTCATTCTTGTTTGCACAAGTTTGAATACAAGCTCCCTCTTCTCTTTCAAGAGAGTGTTTTGGGTGTTCTCTTGTTTCCATTGTAGTGCATTTGTGGTTGTCACTCTATCCCCCTTACTCCTCTCCATCCGTTCGCACAAGGAGCTTCTTGATCTGCATAACATTAATATTAGTGAGAGGAAGTCCCCCTCACATCCATCCGTTTGCCTCCTCTCCATCCGTCCATCTCCTCTCCATTAGTTCGCCTCCTCTCCATCCATCGAAGTCATCCTCCTCTCCATCCATTGGCTTCTAGGTTCTTTTGTCTCTCTCTCTCTCTCTCTCTCTCTCTCTCTCTCTCTCTCTCTCTCTCTCTGTGTATATACATATATATATATATATATATATATATATATATATTCAAATGGGAGCAGGTCGTTAAGGGGGAGAAGAAGAAGAGGAACAAGATGGAGGAAAGGGGGAGGTGAAGGCTAGGAGTGGAGAAATGACAGGAGTAAGAGCTCACAAGGGACTGGCTATTTAAGGGCATGCTCTTTGATTCTCAAGCTATGTGTGTTTAGAGAGTTGAACTGCAATAGAGCTTGAAAGAGAGAGAGAGAGAGATGTGTACAAATGAACGGGATTAGGAGAAATTCCCAACCCTTCTAATCGTTTTCTTTTTTACACTCTTTAATGTGTGTAGAGAGAGAAAGAGAGAGAGAGAGAGAGAGAACCACACAAAGGGAGGGAGGGAAAAACACAAACACAAACACAAACACACACACACACACACACACACACACACACACACACCAATAGAGAGAGAGAGAGAGAGAGAGGTGGGGTGGAGCAAAACAAACACAAAGAGATCAAGATCGAGAGAGAGAGAGAGAGAGAGAGAGAAGTGAGGGAAGGAACTGAGAGGCAAAGAAATGAGAGAGGGAGAACTAATAGCCAGAGGGACAGACAGAGAACTGACACAAAGAGAGAGAGAGAGCTGGCTTCAAAGTTGTGCATGTGTAGAACTAAGAGAGAGAGAGAGAGAGAGAGAGAGAGAGAGAGAGACCATTTCCTTTTTATGGTGTTTTTTTTGCTCAACTGGCATTTTATTTGCTCAACTTTGACATTTCCAATCTCTATTACAAAGTGAATAAAGTAGTTTAAATAAAAAAGATTTGCTCAACTGGCATTTTATTCATTAGCTTCTCTCTTAAGTATGGAAACTTTTGGCATTTTATTTGCTCAACTTTGACATCTCCAAACTCTATTACAAATTTGAATAAAGTAGTTTGAATAAAAATGATTTGCTCAACGAGCATTTTATTCATTGGCTTCTCTCTTAATCACTCTCAATATAATAATATTATACATAAATAATTACTTATTAAACACATTTATATCATATGGCAATATCTTCCAAGTGTTTTTATAGTATTAATAACAAGATATTTATGAACATGTTTCTACATAAGTTTAAATTACTGTAAATAAGTATTAACTTGGGCTTATATATCACTCTCATAAAATACATGTAATATTTAATACTATATATGCAAGGTTTTCCAAAATATAACCCCATAGATGTGCTCAAATGGGGTTTTCCGATCAATTTGAGTGGCTGAATGACTATATTTGGACATTGGATGTGAAAGTTATGTCACTTTTAAAAGTGTTGTCCAAGGTAGTTTCACCAGCGAAACTACCTTGAAAGACCTTGTTCAAAGGGGTTTTGCTGGCAAAACTACGTTGATGGCTTGCTTCAATGAGTTTTCTTTAGAGAAACCCTTTCATGAAGATAGGTTGAGAAAGGTTTTTCAATCTCACCCCCTATTAAGTAAAAAGTTGTAAGAAGGATCATAAGGGAATTTTCATAGAGAAGTCTACTCTACATGTGGGTTCAAAAGCCATCCCATTATGTTCTCACCATTCCCAAAGATTCACATAAATATTCGTGTATAAAATAGGCATTCCTATAATACTTTTCATATTTCTAAGTGAAACTATGTTTTCTTTTGATCCATTTTTGTCATATTTTTGCATAGTTGGAAGCTTTTTTTTTCCTTCGCTCGAACGCTCGGAAAATGCTCGTCCCCCAAGTAAGGCTAGGTAAGGAGCAAAATCGAATAGTGCATTGTGGTCACAAAATATTTAATGCTGTTGTTATTTCTGTTGAGGACCTCATCACCAACTGGCTTCCATGAAGATGAGAGGGAAGAGCGGAGGAAGAGGGGCAAGCTCAGAGAGCAGACGATGAGGGAGAGGGCTAGCTTGAGGGGGTGATAGTGAGGTAAGGGAGGTGGCATGAGAGAGATGCTCAACAAGGGAGAGTAGAGGGTTGAGAATTTTAGTTGAGGCACATTTGTGCCGAAACAAAGTTTTCGAAGCCCCATCCACTCTGAAACTAATCAACTTTAGAGTACCATTGTATGCCTTGCTCAACACTGTGAAGAAAGAATTCTCCCAAGTCTCCACCACAGTGACATAGAGTGACGTACAAGGGATCAGTGGAAGAGGTAGGCAACCAGTCTGAGCAAAGAAGGGCAAAGTAGCAATACGTGACCCAGAAGGGAGAAGGATGGAGAGCAGAGCGAAAGACTAAACACTAGGAGAGGTGGGGAGGGGGGATCCAATGGAGAGTAAGAAGGAGAGCGAGAAATGAGAAATAGGAGGAGAATGGTTGAGGAGGAAGGATGGGCATGGTAGTTCATGAAGAGAAAAGGAAGCAAGAAGCAAGGCTGCTTAATATTTCATCATGGGGTGGCTTGCTTTCTACCCCCCTCCTCTCTTTTGTCCCAGCTAGGCCATCCTCTCTCCTCTCTTCCCTCCCTCAGCCCTTCCGTGTTCCTGTCCTTGCCATTCTCTCCCTACTTTTAGTCCTTTGCTCTCTCCCCATCTACCTCTCCCTCGCTTAGCCCCCCCTCATTTCTCATTATCTCTCTCTACTCAGTCTCTCTCCCTCCCTCTGCTCAGCCCTCACTACCTCCCTCCACATCACCTCCCTACATGATACTAATGCATGGCAGTTGAACCAGTGGAGGCAATTTATACGAGAGACCAATGTCGAGGGATCAAATGCATGGCGGGAGGAATGAATAATGAGATAGCATGGATAGATAAGACTCACAGGGCTAAGGTGACTCAGAGGGTTGAGGGCTCACGTGAGGATCGAAGAGTGAGATGGGTTGAGGGCTAAGGTGACTAAAGAGGGGAGGAGGAGGGAGTGAGAGAAATGAAGAGGAGGTCGAGGAAGCTTTTTTCATGCAAGGATGGTGACACACTGTGATAAGTAATATGATTTGGGGGAGGAGGGCAAAGCTTGATGAGATGTAGTCAGGATTGAAAGGTGGGGATGCCATAGCTTCAAAGAAAGGACATAGAGCATACAAGAAGTAGGTCAGATGTAGATTTTTGAGGGGATGATTCTAGATGCCATTAATTCATCATGTCATACGTCTTTTCAAATTTTTAATGCCTAAGGGACCTTATTTTATCTTCATTAAACACATTAACAACCTTCTCACCTTACATTAACACCTCCGTATGTGGGAGCAGTAAATAATTGGAATTTTGATTTAAAGTTTGTTAGGGGCACATATTGATGTAAACAGTGGCCTAAAATAAGGGAGAGTTCTTGTTGGATTTCGCACATGTTTGCATGTGAAGGAGGGTTGGTTGACCTAAACATGAGCTGCTTCAGGCTTGTTGCTGCATGAATTTGTTGTTCGGTGTTTTCAACCACTGCTTGGAGGCTAGATGACTGCATATATGGCTTGAAGCTGGCCAAGTTGCTTGCTAGTGTATGCCTGCGTACTTGCTGGAAATTGCAAAGATCAGAACTGATTTTTTGGAAGTGCTACTAACTAGAAGAAGAGATCCGGAGCAAGTAGTGACCTAGAATAGGAAGAAAAGAGAGGATTTTGAGGCTGATCTGTTGGTTTATAAAAATCATTCTAGGTCATCAAGAGTATCAATACGTAAATATTGTTTGATTTATATAAAACTACTTTTTTCCTAGATCGCCACATACATGCACATATGCATACAAACATATATACATATACATAAGAGTATCTATGCATGTGTATGTAAGTGTGTATGCATGCACACACTTTTTGTTATATTGTTTCTATCATTAATTCTTGCATTAGTTTTGATATTTCAGGTGAGAGCTCAACAACCACGTTGATCATTATCTTTCGATAAAATAAATGGGATAACACATAGATTCAGCTTTAACGCCTCATGATAACTATTCTCAACTCATGAGAATTATCCAATTGAAGGGTTACACCATTTAATGTCTTATGCATACGCAATAACATTGTATATAACAAAAAGATTTTCCTCACCTTGAGTTTAAGCTATCCAAAGAATCATCATTCTCAATCACTTAGCTAAAGGCCAATTGAGTGATCTTAGAGAAGTATGTCAAAAAATTTTTAAACCCAAAAAACTTTTAAACCAATGTTTATCACTTCTACAACATGAATGAATGAACCAATCTAATGCTTTCTCTGAATGGTGGTCGAAAAAATATTTGCCTATTTACATCATGATAAGATGTCACTCAAGCACACATTTAATCAATTCTAATAGGGAACCACGGATACCAACGTCCAAACAACTTTGAGCACTCACTTGTTAGCTTGAATTTAAGCTCACATGACAAGAAACTCCTTTTTGAAAAATGGTATAGTTAACAACCACCAAATTACTCTACATTCACCAATTACACCATCACACCTACTAGGAAAAGGATGATTATCACCGTATATTTGCACAAGCACAATAAAGATGTCATTTCCCCTTCAAGTAAAGGCTCCTTGAAGCCAATTTAATTGTTGAAAACACTAACATGTACATGCAATTTTAGATGACCAAATGCAAAGCATTGATGGTATGGATGGTATTTCTTTTACAAGAAATGGACCTCATATTAGAGAAATCACCTTGAAGATCAAGCCACCTCAAATCAAAGGGTCACCACGAAGAGGATGATTTGTCATCATTACTTACTCTAGCAATCAAGGACATACCAACAATGCAGCTTAAAATATACAAGATAGTTCTCAATGGATTCTCTTGTAGTGCCCATAGGTACTTACACTAAGATGTAAAAAGTATGGCCGACAAAAATAAACCTATATTCAAGAATATAAAAACTTTTTAAATATGACCTCTCTAAATTGTGCCGATGGACAAGCTTGATCAATTGTGTATCTCAAGTTGGGTTTTATTGGTGCACACTAATGCAAAAATAAATGAGGATAGACAACTCATTCAACTAGTGGAGCACATATAAACCTCTAAGGAAATCATCAAAGGATTTTGTGTCCACAATTTTACATATGTATCATCATCAATGGCAAAGGTTGATGTCTACAAGGAAGAACCGACTATGCTAATCTCATCTTGATATTGTACCAATGGACAATAAAAAATGTCAATTGTTTAGGATGATAAATATCAAGTAAAAGTTCGCCGAATCTTGGGATTGGGGTAAAGATCCTTCTAGTACCAAACATGAAAAACTACTTCATGAAGGATTGATTAGCATACATTGGAATTTGGAACACCAATTTTTACATAAAATAATGACCCATTCCAAGAGATTAATACTATGCTTGATATCTCCACATACTCATTATTTAAGAAATCAAGAAAATTTTGCTCATATTTCTTATCATGAGGTATTGAAGTCCTACTTTGTACTTATTCACAAATGATTTGAAACATATGTAGTGTGATAGTTGACTCAATGCAATTAGGTATGATTTCCCATATTGTGGATTCTTATACTATCCATGTACTACAATAAGTATTCAAGGATACTTTTGTTCAAACAAAGATACAACTCCCCATCCACATGTTATTGCTGCTTCTTCAAATACTTTTGTTCCCACTGGTTTTAATATGTTGCAAATATGCCCACTAATGTTCATGCAACTATGTTGTGGCCATAGAGGATGTTCAATATCTACAAGATGTGCATTTAATGGTCAAGATTTAATGGATGCCTCATAGTCTCATTTGGTAGAGTTTAAGGGGATCAAACACCTTCATTTTGATAATAGTGAAACTCTTCCCTTGAATACATTTAAGAAAAACCGAAGATTGTCCTTGGATGACTTAATCCTCATGCGTCGAAATGGTTCTTACTTTGATAATAATGAAATTGTTCCCTTGCCTACTTTTAAGAAAATACCAAAGATTGTCCTTTGGATGATTGAATCCTAATGCATCGAAATGGTTATTACTAAGTTTTCATTTTGACTTTAGCCTCCAAACTCCTTTACCACAACCTCATATTAGTAATTTTTTGCTTATGTACTTCATTCAAAGTTTTTGCCACTCTTGAGGTTTCCAATAAAGTATTTTATAAAAGTGAGTGAGTGGGTGCTTGCCTATGTGCGTGCGGTGCAAGAGAGCGAGCAAGCATGCAAGCTTATGGAGACTATCCAATAATTGATTGGAAGTTTTACAATTCAAGGCCTTAAAATATAAATTTTGTTATCATTATTGACCACAACCATCAGATTTATGCAATGGTCAAGGGAAAAGAGCTCTAATGTCTAGACAACTTAAGAATCCTATTGCGAATGCACATCTTTTCGTAAAAAGCCCCGTGCACTTTCCAAGACTAATTAGTCTACCAAAATTCATCTTATTTCAAGGTCTTGCAATTTAAAGAGCTCTCTTCAATAAAAATATATGTTTAAAATTTATCGTTTGGGAAAAAAATCATATTTATCACAAGGAATAGATACACCCCTCTATTTTGGTTGTTAATAAAGTCCCAACGTCATGAGAGATTTAGTGGTCCACCTCCAAAAATTTTCCTAATTCCCCATATGGCGATATCTTCACCAAGTCAGCATCTACTTACTTTTTGACAAATTGACCAATAAAGCTCATGACTCTCATAAGTTACTTATTAGAATATGCTTCAAAAGCAAAGAAAATCATGCATAATACAAGACAAACAAAAAGCACCAATTATGGTGGAGTCTCAACTCATGCCACTTGCACGGGCATATGCACCTACCTGCACCATATGGCAAAATCATAGGCATGCTATGCCATCCACAATATTGGACGTGTCCATAAGGATAGGCCACACACACACGAGTGTGGGTGTGCATGTCCATGTGAATACCATAGTTATTGCAAGCTATTCATTCTCCAAATCCTGAATAGAACAGTCGTGTATCTTGCAGTTCAACACTTATTTCAAGCTATTATTTCCCCGAAGGTTGAAGAGAAACCCAATCTTCAAATAGAAACATCAAAGGTATCCCTTTTCAAATCAATGCAAGCTGCTAGTTATTCTACAAGGCTAAATTGAACTATTGGCATTAAGACATCAATGCATCCATTACCTTTCAGCTCTCACTCTACATACAACCCCAAGCATCAACACTGCTTCCTCCAATAAAACCTCACAGATAGAATCTAGCCACCTAGAATAGACTTCAAATCTGCATCTTCTAGCACCAGCTAACCAGGGATTGATCACAGAAAAACGCATATTCAAGATATTGCTGATGCCTGCTTGGATATTATTTGGGATACAATACAGGTTGAGAAGCCTCTCCGACCACAGCATTATACTGAAAGAATAAACGTTACGATGCAGAATGCAACAAGCAGCTCCTCAATGATAGATGCAGTGTAATCTTTTCTTCATAGCCATAGGTCCCCCCCTCCCCCCCCCAAAAAAAAAAAAACAAACAAACAAACAAAAAAAGCAAAAAAAGGAACAAGGAAATAGAAGGTACGTGTGAATATAGATGCATATACAACATGCAGAAAGCTCTTTCTGATAGGAGCTTTGCATCATACCCTGCCTATCCAAAAACCATGAAATCCAAAATAGCATAACATCCATAAAGAACTCATAATCTTCCTTCTATGCTCCTCCAGCTCTGAAATATCCGATTATGCGGCTTGCACCTGTTCTGAAGTCTTGAGCCAAAGATGGCGACCTAAAGCAGAAGCCTCATGAACTGCAATGTAAGACGCATTTAACCTGCATCAATTGGAAACTGTGTGATCAAATAGCACAGACAACTATTGTAACATGTCATTCAAGTCTAGCCTTCAACTTACTTGTCAATATCAGGTGGAGCGAGGGGATCATAGATTTCCTCCTCTTGGTCAACTGAGGGAACCATACCATGGTGCGAAGCAGTTCCTGATACAGCCTGAGCTTCCATCTGCACCAAATACCATTTTAAAAAATATATATTTATTTCGCAGAAGGCGCCATGATAACAACAATCAAAATACTACCATACTAGCACAAAATCCTATTATCCTTTACGACAAAGTTGCACATAGCACTTCACATGGACGTGTCCATAGTTTTTAACTTGATCCTTCAAAGGGTATTCCATCTTGACATTAGTCTATTCGCTTATCTCTACCCTATAACTCCAACAACAAAGAAATAACAATGGCATGCTTTGTTAATTGGCCCAACAAGCAACTGTTAACCAAATGTGTCTTCATGAATCTGAGCCCAATTCATCCTATAACAGAAGAACAACCGATGCAGTTAACCACAAGCATCCATTTACTATCCGAAAAATGCCATACAATCATAAGAAAGCACCCTATGCTTACACCAAGCACATAATTCAAAGAAAGAAATAGCACCTGCTGAGGGTAATTCTCGTTTCCTCCATATGCATAACCATACGATCCTGCATCTTGAGGATTAGCTGCATATCCATAGTTGTCATATCCTTGGCCATAGCCATAGTAGCCGGCATTCCACTGGTTTGGATCAGGCTGTGCTTGGCCCCAAGCATTGGGAGTCTACATTAAACACATGTAAGGCACACAAGAGATAATGTAAAAGATAGAAGACTGATGTCTTCTAAATCCGACTGATTATTGACAAAAAGTGCACCTCAGGATAGACCTGCTTATTTCCAAGACTTCTGCCCCAAGACAACCGGATCGCTTGCTGACCAATTACTGTTCCATGCAGCCTTTGCAAGGCTTCCTCAGCACAAGACCTGGAAGGCAGACACAAAACTTAAGCTTCAGAACAAGATTAAAAAAAGATAAATTTTCTTTTTCTATCACACGTGCATATACATATATGTATCTCTACACCTATGCCGCCGTGTGTGCATGGGCGTGCGTGCGGGCGTGCGCGCACGTGTGTGAGCGCGCGCACATGTATATTTATATATCTATGGACACTAATGAGCACACACGAGCACATACATACATACATTTGTTTGCTTATTTATTTACGTGTGCGCACGAACGAGTATGTTCTATTGATAAATATATATTATAAATGATACCATGACCTTCACTTCCAAAAAGGGAAAAAAAAATTAGTTTGGTTTCAACCTTATGGGAAGGTTGAAAACCATGACGTCCATCAACCTAAACACATGTTCACATATACACACATATGAGCATGTTCAAAAAAAGTGATGTGGAGGTAGTTCACTAAATAATGCTCATGGTACATTTGGGTTAGGATTAATTAAAGGATTAGTAGGTAGACCTAAGGTCCTAGGTTAGGGACCTTAGGTTAGGACATCCTTCTTGTTATGTCATGGATAGGGTTTGAATTTTAAGGGCCGCAAGATCCACCAAGCCCCACCTACATCCATCATGGATAAAGGGGATGAGTGCCAGGAGAGACCCACCCATGGATACTATGAGATTCAAAGAAGGTATCACTAGCTTTTCACCCATGGATATCTGAATATGAGCAAAGTGATTGATGACCTAGACCAAAGACGTAATGCACGTTTCATACATGGGGTCACCTGACTCAAGCCTAGACTCACAAGACTCGCCAAGGAGCATGGCCCCAAATAGCAGGAGATCACAGATGACTTTTCCACAAGAGAAGGCGAGGTTAAGACACATCTACATTGAGATTATAAATTTAAGGCATGTCAAGTTAGGAGGCTACCACACGAGCACCCATCCATTCGTGGTAGCATGATTGCGGCATCTCAACAATAGGCTACATCACACCAACCACGAGAAAACCCTACAGAGAGAGTCAAGGATGCAAGTGACAGGTCTTGTACTTATTCCAAAGACACCAAGACTCCCCGTGGGACCAGAGTCAGGCCCACACAAAGTTCAAGCTACTTATGGCAAAAACATGACAAGACAAAGACGATTCACGATCCCTCGATCCCCTACCTTCACATCAAAGACTTTTGGCTCATGGTGCACCCCTTTATGCCAGGAGCAGCAGACCACTCATATATCCTTTGACTTGACCCTTTCCCAACCCTTACAAGATTTCCACAGGTCTTGCCTCCACATCTATGATAGCTAGACACATTTACTAGACCGCATCTATGATCATTCACTAGACCGCATCTATGATAGCTATCTTGCCAATTTCTTAGAGCACATAGATGAGAAACCTGACATAGATTCAAAAGCTCACCAACACAATCTACATCGCAGCACAACACTCCTTTCCATACACAATTAAAACATTGGAAAGTCACCTGCAAGGTTAGAATAGTTAGTACGATGACCACATCAACTGCTTAGTCAAAACCACTTAGACAATGTTGGCGCTCTAAGACCAACCAAGGACACCCTACTCAACATCAAACTAGAAAAGAGTAATTGTAGTTTACAGTAGAATTCCAAAGAATTTTGGATGAACTTGTTGGAGAAGAGATCCATGTTCTATAAAGAATTATAGAACCCTAGCCTTTAGGAAGCTTACATGGATACACTCTATGATGTTCCTAACCAACCCATGGACATCCCTCACCCCACCACATCCACGCTCTTCACTACAACCCGCCTAAAAGAAGCCATCAAGAGTCTCCAGAATGGTAAAGCCAAGGATCAACAAGACCTCCAAGAAGAAGAGCTAACCCACAAGTGAGAGGTACTTGCTACGATCCTAGCCAAAATGTTCAATGAAGTCTTTTCCACGTGCCTTTCAAGCTCTTGGACCGCACACACCATCATACCCATTCAACAAAGTAGAGGATCCCATGCAACTACCAGACTATCATGCTGAGAGCATAGGCTAACACGTTACGCTATAGGACAAGTAGGTTTTAGATGGGATCGCTCCACACTAGACCACTTCTTAACTTAGAGAACCATAATAGAGGATCTCAGATTCCAAAAACAAAGAGTATGATGTTGCTTTCTCAACTTTCGAAAGGCATTCCACTCTATGTCTCAAGCTCAACTCATCACACAACTTTGAACTTTCAGTATTTGGGAGGTCATAGCTTTGCATGAGAGGATTATAAGCAATGTGCGAGGACGTGAACTACACCATTGAGTGATGCAAGGTTGTTGCACCTCCCCACCCTCTTTAGACTTTACATGGATGAGCTAGCCTCCTTGTGGATACAATTGGAGGTTGAGGATCGACTCGCACATAGCTTTGCATGAGAGGATTACAAGCAATGTGCGAGGACGTGAACAACACCATTGAGTGACGCAAGGTTGTTGCACCTCCCCACCCTCTTTAGACTTTACATGGATGAGTTGGCCTCGTTGTGGATACAATTGGAGGTTGAGGATTGACTCACACAATCAATTATACTCATATATAAATGATGTGCTGCTGATACCAGACACAGCACAGGGTTACATATGCATCTCACAGCTCTACAAGTTTTTGTGAGGGCCGTGACATGAAGGTCGACTTAGTAAGATGAAGGTTATGATCTTCAACACTAACAAGGCTCAGCTCTAACAAGAGGCCTTCACATTTGGAGAGGGGTAGGCAAAGATAGATAGGCCTTTCGTATACTGGGGGTGCATTTTCACAAGCCCCAAGTTTACCATAAAACCAACAACACATGCATGACTGACCGAGGGACGTTCCTCCTTGTCAGGGCTACAATGATCCAAGCACATTTCCAACATGTGTACATAAAGTCACTCCTCGTTGACTCTATTGCTGACCAACAGCTTTATATGCAGATGGATTTTGGGTGGATCTCCGAGCAAGAGACGGATGAGTGGACTTAGATTTGAGAGGCTAAAGGTAACAATTTCATCTTGCATGATTTGAGGGAAGCAATGTATCTTACATGACATCATCCTAGCAAATTTGCAGCCAGACCTCTCCGCATAACCCCTCATTCTAGATCATTACATACCTAGAATAGACAGTTTCAATGGACGGATGCAAGTCAACTAAGACTACCATGGAGAGACATCTCATCATCAATGCAGCTTGCCACTTAGGGAGATGAACAAATAAAGTATGCACAAGCATCCACATGGTTTTGATTGTAGGGCGTGTCTATGGTAAAACTACCCCCACACCAACATTCTCTAGATGCCGCTAATTTGGGCTTGAATCAACAGGAGATTCATCAGATTTTTTTGGGCCTTCAGTAGCCCCCCGCCCTACCTACCTCCCTTGTTGGAAAGGTCGCCCCATCTGTAAGCCCCAAATGAGGAGAGCATGGGGGAAGGAGACCTAGGGCAAGATCTGCCCAAAGAAGAGACAAAGGTGGAGAGGGGGCTGCCAAATGGGCAGCACCTCACAGAGAAAGAGAAGAGACTGCCATGTGGGCAGCAAGCCAAAGCACATACCTAGAGGTACAAAAACGACCTGGAGCAAGGTCTCTGGGCTGAATGGGTCTGCAGCAGACAAGGAGGCTGATAGCGCAACAGTACAGACCTGTACAGAGGGCTTGGAGCAGATGCAGAGGACCATGATGCTGGAACAGAGGCGCAATGCAGACGACATTAGGAGCAGGATGGTTTGGGTGCCGGCAAAAGACCTACAGACAAGTCGGCCTGAATAGGGAGCTGGTTGGGCTGGGAATAGCCAGCCAACCATGCCCATTTATAGGCTGGGTGCTGGGCTAGGCCATGCATGGAAGTGGCAAAGGCCCTAGTAATGTGAGCCCCTCAGGGGCAGTTGTCCAGCAGGCTGGTCAGCCTGTTTGGGTAGGCCAGAATCAACCTGCTGGTCGGTTTTCTTGAGCAGGGCTTTTGCCCTATAAATAGAGGCACTTGGGCCTCATAACATCATTCACTTGGAGCAGCAGTTGGAAAGCAGACACCAGCAGCAGTAAGCCCACCCTCGGACCTACACACAAGAGGAGGAGGCTCTGACATAGGGCTGCAGACTGAGCTCAAGGTGCCGCCCACCTAGGCTGGCTTCCGGACAAGGTGGAAGGGCTCTGGAGAGAGTCTACATACACTCGAGGTGGAGCACGCGGACTCAGGGTTCTAGAGGAGACTAGAAGATAGAGAAGGACCTTTTGGTAAGATCAGAGTACCACACCTTGGTGGGACTCTGGATCTAACTCTTGTATCGTGTCCATAGCTTTGGACGGAAATATATTGTTTTGGTGGATTCTATATCTGGCTTTGTCTACTATATATTTCCTGATCTGCACATATGTGAAGCACATTAAGTAAAGAAGTTTGTGATTCCACTCCCCACACACACTGTGTGAGCTCCTAGGCTATTCTATCAGTCTTTTGCTGTGCGTACCCTTTGTTGGTTGATTTCTAACATTCCTCCCCCCCCCCTTCTCTCTCTCTCTCTCTCTCTCTCTCTCTCTCTCTCTCTCTGACTCTGACTCTGACTCCTCACTCTCAGTCCACCTAGCTCCCCCTCAACCCGCCTAGCTCTCCCTCAGCCCCACACTTGCTTTCACAGTTCTATGCGCGCCAGTAAAGCAGCTCCCACAACTCGTGGCAGTCCTAGGCGACTCCAGGCCGTGGCAGTTCCAACTCCAAGCCACTCCATCTAGTAAGCAGATCGCGCTGCAGATCTATCATTAGATCGTGGCAACTCTGGGCAACTCCAAGCAGCACACAAGACGCGTGCAGGTTTAACTTCAGTTCGTAGCAGAAGGCTAGTTCGTCGAAGTAACTCTCAGTTCAGTTTTCATCTCACAGCAGTAGCAGGTTCAGTTTCTTAAGCCCCACTTCAGGTTGGGCTGAACCCTCGAGTCCAACTCGGGGGTTAACTACAGCAGATAGGTTTTTCAGCTTATGCATATTACATGAAGACGCCCAAGTGGCTACCAGGTCTGCTTGCTTAACGCTTGCAGCTTTTTCCCTGACTCCTCCGTATGCAAAGACATATCAAAGGATGAGACTATTTCAGATCCACAGGAGAGTATTTATTACCTAGCACATGAAGTTCAAAAACTCCAGCTCCGACTTGCAGCTCTAGAAAGGAACGTTCAGGATATGGAGGACAATGGAAAGCAGAAAGTCATCCATGAGGTACTACACAAATGTAATGCATCTCCACCAGCACCACAGCTGCTTTCTGAAGTGCAGGAAATGGTCACCGCTCAGGTGAAACTAATGAAAGAAGAGATGATTGTTGATGTATATAGCAAAGTCAACAAAGCTGATCTTTACATGGAAGTGAATGAGCAGAAGCCAGAGAAACTAACAAGCTGATTTATGCGTGGGGGGATTACCAAATGGCTGTCTTGGCATTACGCGAATACACAAAAGATACAGTCAATTGCCTCAATAAGAAGATACCACAAGTGGAATGGTATCCAGATGCTATTTGGAATATCCAGCAAAAGGGAACACAGATACAAATCTCTCAAAGTGACAAGGCAGCAAGGATTAAAATTCTCTGAAAAACACACAAGCTGAAGGGCACGAAGATACGGAAATTTAAGGAGCCCACTCTGACTCAGCTCAAGCAAAGAGCCACTGAACTTATCAAATTGAAAGAAGCCAAGAAAGCAGGAAAATGGGTGGTCTACTAGGAAGACAAGCATTGATTAGCGAATTCAAATCTAAGTCCAAAGACTCTCAGTCTTAAATTATGTAATGAAGGTCACGCTATGACAGTACGAGAGAGAGAGAGAGAGAGAGACACACACACACACACACACACACACACACACAAAATGTGTGATCCCCTCTCCTCGGAGATGATGTAGTTTCTTTTTTATGTGTACCTTGTCCCATAGGCCCATGAGGCCTTCTACAAATGTTAATAGATCTCTTTCTCTCTCAACAGTCAACCTTGGGAAGACCAAGGTCATGATCTTCAACACCTCACGTGCAGTACTAAGGTAAGCCAGTAGATATAGTGCAGTCCTACACATACTTGGGAGCAATCTTTACAGGGCCAATTTATAGAATGGTAGATGCGGCCAGAGCACAACTCACATGTGGACAAGGAGCTTTGGCCCGACTAGAGAGCTAGTGCTTTTAGGGGCACTTTCAAGACCCGCCAACGAAGGGCTAGCTTTTCAACACCCTAGTGAGGCTGATTGCCATGTACCTAGCACCTTTCCGGGGGAGCTACCTTTCAGCGACAGAGCGGAAGAGATTTGAGCAGCTACAAGTGATAATGGGTTCCAGAATGATTCAGAGTAAGCCCTTAATCCCACATCAGATAGTGCAGGCAAAGTTTGCCATGACACCTCTCCAGATCGATGCCTTATTCCAAACAGTGACTTACCTCGACAAGGTGTAGGCCTTACCTCATTGAGACTACCGAGGCTAGCACTACACTCTTCCATACGACTAGCAGACAGCAGAGATGATACATGGTATGCATGCGTATCCACATGGTTTGCCAGACATGGTATCCAGATGGACCGATTGCCTAGTACAGCATGTATGCACCACCCGAGTTGATCCCTCGAAATGAGATTAACCATATCATACGGCTAGACCTCCTCCAACTCTGTACATCTCGGACTTGGGGGGGAAGGGGTTTCCCACCAAGATCCAGTTTTATCGTGATCATTTCCTAATAGTATCGGAGGATCGACTCATCATCAGACCAATATCTCGAGGATAGAGGAGTCGCACATGCATTGAGGATTGCTAGTGGCAAATGCCGGTCTCGTCACATCAATTGGGGATCGAGGCAAGGAGAGATGCGGGCATACCTAGAGAGCAGCGAATGTGCAGGTCATGCACACTTGAGAAGGTCGAGACAGAGGTGCATTTCTTATGTGTCTGCCCAATCTACTATGAGATCCGGGAACGCTATCACTGCCTCTTTCAAGAGGGGCATGGCTTTGGCCCACTCTCTCGCCTAAATCCACTTCCATGATCAAGTTTGCATTGGGTTCTACCTAATCGAGATGCGGACACAAAGAGACTACTACAACAAATCAGACAATAGAAGGATTGATAGCACCACAGGAGGCTGAGCCTAACCGATCACAACGACATGTCACATATTTCTATACTTTCGAGTCTGCTCTCGGCCATAGAGGGATCGAGGTCTGACCCATGTCTGCTCTCCTTAGAGAGACAACCCGAGACTCTCTATCACAGGGACGTGAAAAGTGATGTAAAGTATCTTTGTAACTCAACCTATGCTTAGCCCGAGGTTAATCATGGTTAAGTCTTGTAATGGTTTGGCCGTGAGGGATTGGCTACAGGAAGTGCACACTTCTTAGAAGTTCCTAGAGGCAAAGTCTAGGTGCACCACTAGGTCCTAGGGACAAGGCAAAGGCTTTAAAAGAGGGGTCTAAAAGTTGGGCCCAAGGACAACCAACGTTATCCTCGGTATGGGGGTTAGGACTTTAATGAGGGGCAAATGGCAAGGAGCTTCCATGTGTATGCATGCCCTTCCCCCCCCCTTCCATCTCTCTTCCCTCACTCTCCCAGCGATGCTAGACGTTTTCAGTTATTTTATGAGCTGTTTGAGCTGTTTCAAGCCTGTTTTCAGTGGTTTAAAGCTTGTTTTGGCTGTTCCAAGGCTAGTACGCACTCCTAAGAAGTGCTAGAAGTCATTTTTTAACTTTTTGAAAATTTTCGTACGGATTGTATGGGCATCCGTACGGACGGGTACAGCCGCCTCCAGCAAGTGCCCAAGGTTGTCTTTTGTTGTGCTAGATCTTTCTGCACGTGTTTCTGGATGCGTGGTGGATTCTGGAGCTGTTCTGGACCAGTGCAAGTTGGAGGAGGAACTTTCCCTGTTGCTTTTGGCATGTGCTCTTAGGAGGACTCACGCACAGATCCCGAGGCAATCATTTCGAGACAGATATGTGGACCTTCTTTCCTCTACAGCTCTTTCTTGTTCACCCTCCGCTCTCTACCTTCATTTCTCTCTTCTCCTGATTACTGGAAGACACTTGCACCATGTGGGGAGTCTAGACAGAGGATAGGTGCGAGGAAGGAGCTCGCCCCACTACCACAGACAACGGGAATAGGTTCCAGGTTCTGTTTTTCCTTGTTCTTTCTTGTTTTCAGCTTTTTGCAGTGCATGCGTGTTGTTTGCAGTCCTTTCAGGACTCCTATAGGTTCTAGCAAGCACCCAGAGGCAAGGGTGCTCCTATGGAAGGCCTAGGGACTGTGGATGCATGTGATAGCCTTGAAGCTACCTTGAGCTCAGTTTGTCAGAGGTATGGATGCCTGAGTATGCCTTGCCAGTGGGAATTCTAATGGTGCACTTGGATTAGATGCCTTGAAGACAAGTAGAGGACTTGCAGAGGGGAACGGTGCAGGGTTGAACCCCTGTTGTAAAGCATTTCCATTCAGAAGCATTAAATAAATACCGTAAGGGGCGCCAAGGCATTTAGGGCCAGTGGGTGCACTATGTACTAGTTTCATTGAGCAGGGGCATTCTAGCCTCACCTTTGTTATTGTTGAAGTTTGTTTCTAAGTTGTGCTAAGTGATTGAAGTCACTGAAGCATGCATTGTGGCCATTTATGAAGTTTATGATTGAGTAGAAGAAGATCACTGCCCTTTTGTTTATCGAAGGCCGGTTTCACTCTCTCTCTCTCTCTCTCTCTCTCTCTCTCTCTCTCCAACTCCCTGCCTAGCTCAGCCCGTAGCTTCTACCTATAGTTCCCGCCTTAGCCCATAGCTCCTGCTGTAGCTCTCGCCTGTAGATCCCACTTCAAACCCCACCTCAGCTCCACCTTGTAGTTGCCTAAGTGCCTCAACAAGGACCAGCCTCAAATCCATAGTTCACAGTTCGCCACACAATAGCAGCTCAGTTCAGGTCGGGGAGCTGCACGTAGGAGCCCCCAGCAGGGTCACGGGACAGGTCGCAGACAGACAGGTCAGGCTATACCTAAGTTAGGGCTGACCCCCAGCCCTGCTCAGGGGTTAAGAACAGCCCCTCTGAACCCTAGGGGTACTGTTTAAAGCTCAGCCAATATGGAGAAGCAGCAGCAACAAATCTCTGCTCTTGCCACCCCAACTCACCACCTTTTCCCCAACTCCCTCCCCTATGCATTGAATTACCAAAGGCAAAGAAGGAAACTCATGGGCATAAATCCAAAAGAACAAGTCTACTATATACAGTAGGAACTCAGACAGGTTAAGGCTAGACTTGCCTCCTTGGAAATGAAAGTTTGAAAACAAGGGAAAACAGGAAGTAATACAGGAAGTATTGCAGATACACAATGTAACAGCACCTGCACCACAGTTGGTGACCAAAGTCCAGGATATAGTTACAACTCAGATCAAATGAGCGAAGCATGAAATTACAGCAACAATCGACAATAAAATCAGCAAAAGCGACGTGTATGAAGAGGTACAAGAACAGGAAAAAGGGCTGCTAATACCCGATGTCTACACATAGGAGGATTGCCCAAGGATGGGCATGATGGGAGCATGACACAAAAGATTCATCATATTATAGCAGCAACCCCCCAGATTGAGTGGGACTCAAAGGATATAGTCTGCATTTCCAACAGGGGACACAAGACAAATTGGTTCTCAATGATAAGATGGCAAGAAGCAAGGTTCTCAAGCAAACCAATAAGCTTAGAGGCACCAAGATATGGATCTTGGAGGAGCTCACCCCAAGTCAACTCAAAGTGAAAGCCATAAAAGTGACCAAAGTGAAGGACGCTCGCAAGGCAGGAAAATGGGCTGTTTACGGAGATGGAAAAGCACTTATCAGAGACTTAAAATCCAAACCCAAAGACTCTCAGTCTTAAACTGATGTAATGCAAGCTGATTACTTTCATAGTAGATCATAGCTAACCTATAATACCTTTGGGGATGCTGATGTACTCCCAAGAGACTCTCAGTCAATAACTGTTGTTGGTGTTCATCCTTTTTTGGTTTGTACTTTGTCTCGTAGGCCCACAAGGCCTAAAGTTAATCTCTCTCTCTCTCTCTCTCTCTCTCTCTCTCTCTCTCTCTCTCTACATGGGCCCGTGAGGCCTCCCAAGGACGTTAATCTCTCTCTCTCTCTCTCTCTCTCTCTCTCTCTCACACACACACACACAACACATGCACTTTTTTGGGTGAAATCACACAACACGCACGTGTGCACACACACACAAACACACAGAGCAAGGATTTGGGAAGTAAGCCCAACTGGTGGAATAGATATGGAGCTCACAAAATTATCGGATACTGGGCCTATCAAAATATCAAATATCAAAGAGATGTGCACCATCCAAAAGATTTGGAAAAACATTAAAGTATACTCGAGTACCCAAAAAAGCTCCTGGAAAGGGCCCGTAACCTGCTCAGATCATCCCCAAACTCATAGATATACACAACATAAAGCTCCAGTTGTAACTCAGAATAATAGTTCTTTCAGCTGTCCAATAGATGCTGTTGGGCCTCTAGTGGATACCCCCCTTCTCTCTCTCTCTCTCTCTCTCTCTCTCTCTCTCTCTGTGGCACACAAACACTGCTTGTCTGTGTCTGTTTCATTCTGCCTAGCTCTGCCAAGAAAATCATCCTGTCTCAATCCTCCCTCCCTCTTTCGCTCAGACCACCTGAAAATTCAGGTCCTCACATTCCTCATCCTTGTTCTATGAACCTCTCATTCCAAAGCAAAGAAACCACTTTGAAGAGTTATATACATGTAATTCTATCCATCTCTCAATTCATAAGCATTTGGCATCTCTCCCCCAATACCCATTCCCATTTCTGTTTGGGTTCCCATTTCCAAATTTTGGGCTTTGTCCCTGTTAGCATGCAATTATCCTTTGTATTGCTTTATGCACAGTCTCTCCTCCCCAAAGAAGCGAGACAGGTTAGTTGAAGCAAAAAAGTGGTAAGGTGATCAGAATTAGATACCTGTAGCTAAACTGCACAAAGCCACATCCTTTCCCATGGGGAATTTTGACGTATACCAATTCTCCAAATTGTCCAAAGACTTGTCGCAAATCTTCATCCGTTACATAAGGATCCAAACCACCAACAAAAATCTGCAAACAAGCGTTACACTGCTCACATCAAACGGCACTACAGAATTTAAAGCACTAGTGAGCTTCCACAATTCAAATGGAGATGTGACCACAAAGGGAACAAACGACAGGAAGAGGGCAAAAGAGAAGGGGAGAAAGCATGCACGATAGTTGTTCAGTCATGTTACATTAAACTCATCCATTCAAAAAATCTGTCAAAAAACTAGTGTTTAAGCTTCCTAAAGTCAATTAGATCAATTGTTATGCAGACGCAGTTTTAGTCAGTTAGCGACCTGTGCATACAGGCCAGAATCTAACCAAATACTATGGGATAGTTTGCCTGGGGTATTCTATGATTCTCCGATGATAGAACATACATGCATTTTATAGGGACCTTTACAAACTTTGAAATTTAGAGGCAACTGAGGGATTCCCCTCCATAAAGAAGATATCATATGTTTAGAATAGTTGGGCAAAGGGAGGATGCAACCAGCACGGTACACACTGCAAGAGACCTCAAGTTTGGGGTGGATAAATTCCAACTCGGAGATGCGTGGAGAGTGGGGAGGGATGATACATACAAGAAGCTGTTGGTGTACTGAAAGGAAAGCATGGAGTGAACACAAACTGAGAATTCTTGCTTATGGAATGAAGAAAGGTGAGGTCCTTAAGTAGGCACCTCTTACATGATCACTGACATCACTGATGACCTCTGAGCTCCACAATCATCTCCTCAATCTGCTCCTAGATTCTCTCAATCATCCTAGGTGGCTTCTATCACCACCTGACTGTGCTTATGGGCACCTAACTGTGCCTCTAGCACACACACATAGAAACCAAGGTGTGCCTGAGGCATACACCTTGAGATATCCCAACAAAACCCCCCCTCAAGGGAATGCCTCACGCTATGTCAAGGATACAGCTAGCACAAGGTGTCACATGCCATCTCATGGTGGTCATGGATCTATCAATGGCTAGGATCTCAAGCTAGCAAGGGTTCCCATGGGTGTAAGGTAAACAAAAGGAATACAAAAGACCTTCCAATGGTTATCTCCCCTCCATGTACATGCACACAATGTCTGCAGGAGGTACCATGGAGCAAAAACACATACACATGGCCTACATCATATGGTGACCAGAGGTGTTTACAAGATACACAATAGTTTATTTCATTCATTTTGGAGGACTATCCAGGCTGAGTACCTTGACTCAACAAAAAAGAGAGATCTGGAGCATACATGGAGCAAAAACACATACACATGGCCTACATCATATGGTGACCAGAGGTGTTTACAAAACACACAATAGTTTATTTCATTCATTTTGGAGGACTATCCAGGCTGAGTACCTTGACTCAACAAAAAAGAGAGATCTGGAGCATACATGGAGATGATTCAAAAAAGCATAATCTTCAAAGGATGCCGCATCTTGTGGAGGCACATCCACAAAAAGTAGATTGGCATTTTCTGACTTTGAAGTTGCTTCCTTTTTTGCTCTACAAAACTTTTCATGATGATTGTTTTTGCCACAGTGTTTGCATGGATTGATCTTGAAGCAGTCTTTTGAGAGGTAATTAGTCTTCCCACAATGATTGCAAGGTGAAAACTTGCCCTTCTGGATTTTTATGGCATAGGCTGTGTCATTGCCTCTCCAAAGTTCCATGTGCCTTTCTTCTTCTTGAAGAGCAGAGATAAGACCTTCAAGATTAGGATTAGGAAGATTTTTCAAAGTGGTAACAACATGATCATAATCTTCAGGCATACTCTTGAGCAATACTGCCATAGCATCATCTCTAGTGATAGGAGAGTTGATAGAAGCAAGTTGAGTCATGAGACTCCGCATGTAATTGACATGGGCAGCCAAAGGAGTGCCACTAACCATCTTCAATTCAAAGAAAGCAATCTTAAGTGAGAATTTTGAGATGTAAGAGCTAGCACCAAAAATAATATCAAGCTTCTGCCAAGCTTCTGAAGGAGACTCTAAGTCAGAGATGTGATGAATATAGTCATCTCCTAAAGCAAGAGCAATGATGCCATATGCTTTCTCCTCTCTAGCAGGATCTCTTGCCGGGCGTGTCGGAGCTGAGGATTCTCCAGCATTGGAAGCTGTTGAAGAAGAAGTTGAAGTCGACTTGACAAGCCCCCAGAGGTTTTCCCTCATAAATGCAAATTCATCTGCCATGTGTGGAAGCCCTTACCATTGAACTTATCTATATTCAATATGGTAGCCATGAGAGGATCTAACCCAGGAATTGGACAGTGTCCTCTCTCTTACAAGGCTAGAAAAACAACTGAAAAGCTTCAAAGTATAAGCATTTAATGTAGCAAAGACTTGTGACCAAATTTCAATCAATGATGCTTTCACTTACATGCTTCACAGAGGTGGCTAAATGAAAGTTTTCCAAGCAAATCTAGGTGTAACAACTCAAAGCAAAGCTGTAGCCACAGTTCTACTAATGTTATTTAACACTTTAAAACATTAGAAATGCTAAAGTAGCATCTAATGTAGCATCAAACTCACAACCTTGTCAAAACTGTCCAAAACAAAGGCCTGAACTTGGAGGGCTTGTATCTCACTCTCCAAAGCAAAGAAAAAGGGGCTTTCTAAAGCAAAAGAAAGCTTATATACCAGAGAAGATCCACTGAGGAGGAGAGGCACAAATCCGCGTCACGTCGCCATAGCTAGCTTCTTCAAAGTCGACTGGTTTTTCTTTGTTTTCTCCTTGAATATGCAGCCATTGCTGCTCAAATTTCAACACAAGATAGCCCAAGGTATGGAGAAGCTTCCCCTGAAAGGAATTAGAGAAAGGTGGAGCAGGCACAGAGAAAACGTAGAACAGAGATTCGACGATCTGCGCGAAATGGCGACCAACAGAGATGATGATACTTCAATTCCTTCCAGGTGAAGGTTCGCCCCTTTGAGAGGTATCTCCAGGAGGAAGGGCTTGGAGAATGGAGGAGAAACGGAGGAGAACAAGCTTTAGCAAGATTTGGGAAGAAATGGTGAAGATGAAGAAGAAGATGATGATGTGGCACAAATGTACTCAAGGGGGATCAAAGGGCTCTGATACCATGTTGGTGTACTGAAAGGAAAGCATGGAGTGAACACAAACTGAGAATTCTTGCTTATGGAATGAAGAAAGGTGAGGTCCTTAAGTAGGCACCTCTTACATGATCACTGACATCACTGATGACCTCTGAGCTCCACAATCATCTCCTCAATCTGCTCCTAAATTCTCTCAATCATCCTATGTGGCTTCTATCACCACCTAACTGTGCTTATGGGCACCTAACTGTGCCTCTAGCACACACACATAGAAACCAAGGTGTGCCTGAGGCATACACCTTGAGATATCCCAATGCAGATTGAACAAAGGAAAGAGGGCATCAGGATGCTGATGGAAACACAAGAAAGGGGGAAATGGGCAGTTTACAGTGACATAGGGTCATTATCCAGGACTGGAGAGCCCCAAACTAGGAGTACACAGTCTATGGGACCATCAGTGCTTTGTCATTCACTTTCTGAAATGCGAAAGGACTCCGTTGTCCTTGTCAGGCAATTTTTGCAGAGACTTTCCAGGGGGAACATCTTGTAGTGTACACTGAGACACAGCAGAGCCCAGAGAGGGACTACCCATAGTACATGGATACACATGGCAGTCTGCATACCATCCCGAGACCCACACAGGCAGAGGGCTAGAGTATCAAGACTCTTCCAATCCCATCTATAGGCACTGATCACATTTCACCAACATACATGAGCACGCCCACTATATATATATTGCCCACATGGAGGTGGTCACACTGTAGAGAACCACATCATGGGATCCCCTGCCTTCGTGCCATAAATTTCTGATCTCATAATGCACCCCCTTATACCAAGAGGAGACTCTCTTTGCTAAGGAGACACCGGGACTGAGACCTGCACACCCAGTCAGTAGGAGAGTCGACACAGGTCCTATGAGCACCTGACACATTCATCATCGTGGCATCTCGACATCAGGCTGCCTCACGATGTACCTGCCCAGTCTACTATGAGATCCGTGGACAATACCACTGGCTTTTCCAGGAGGGGCACAGTTTTCTGCCTCCATCAAGTAATCCACTTTCATGACCAGGTCTGCGTTGATCTCTATCTGAATGAGATGTGGGGACACAGAGAGACCCTACTGAAAAATATCACACAACAAGAGGTAGCTTGAGCACAACAGCATGTCACATATGTCTACACATTTGAGCTAGTTTTGAGCTTCTTAATGTAGCACTTAGCAAGGGCCCTTTGCCTCATCCCATAGTGGCTTGTATTGTACCTTGTCTCATCTCGTATGCCTATAAGGCCTCCCGGAGCCTCTCTCTCTCTCTCTCTCTCTCTCTCTCTCTCTCTCTCTCTGCACCCGCCCCTCAGCCCTCTAGCTCCGCAGCTTTATCTCGAAGCCCCAAGGTCAATAATGCGACTATTAACTATCACAAGGATCTTGAATAAATGAGGGAGCATTATGCCACTAATTCAGACTTTGGAGAGATTATGCAGCATATGCAAGACCGGCAATCAACAAGTCAATATTCAATGAAGGATGAAAGATGATTGCCTATGCATCATCCGAGACATGAGGCAAAAGATTCTAAAGGAATGCCATCATATGTTGACCATAGAGGAATTGCAGCTACCACTCAAACTTTAAAGAGGTATTTTTATTGGCTCGCTATGCGTAAAATATAAGTTTGGTACGGAATGCCTTACTTGTCAAAAGGTCAAATATGACAGACAGAAGGCACCTCGCCTACTAATGCCTCAACTTGTTCCTCATGCACCATGGTAAAGTATTGCAATGACTTCATTTTTTATTTGCCATGATCAAAGTCACGAAATAATGGGATATGGACTATCATTGATGGATTCAACAAACACGCCCGCTTCATTCCAGTACACAAAACCATAAAGACAAATCATATGGCCAAGGTTTTTATGGCACAGATCTTTAAGCATATCTCTTTAAACACCATGGTATGCCAAAGTCCGTTGTCAGTGACCAAGACCCATGAATGACCAGCCTATTCAAGAGCCCATTGTTAGATAATATGGGAACAAATCTAAATTTTTCTTCTCCTTTCCACCCCTAGACAGATGGTCAACATGAAGTAGCAAATTCAACGGTGTTAGATCTTTTGAAATGCTACATGGCTGACCAAAAATTAGATTGGAAAAACTACCTTCACTTGTAGTTTGCATATAACAATACTGTTCACACCTTTGAGGTCGTTTATGGAAAGGTGATTCTGCCATTTATCTTGAGGACCAAAGAGGAGATATTTGCAGCTGATCAAAATGTCAAATGACAAAGACCTCCAAACAACTTTCAGTCAGGTTCAGACAGGAATAGAAAGGTATCAAGAAAAGCATAAGAAGACTGCAGATAAGCACAGGAGACAACTAGATCTCAAGCAGGGCGATTGGGTACTTTTGAAGTTTAAAAAAGTCAAGCTCCGCAAGCTTAAAGGCAAAGAGAAAGTATATGCAAAGCTATCTCCCAGGTATTATGGGTTTCAGATGAGATTAATGAGGTTACATACAGATTAAAACTGCCAAAGCATTGGAGAATTCACAATGCCCCTCATGTGAGACTTCTAAAGAAATATCAAGAGGAGGAGCCTACAAAGCCAAAAACAGAAGATCCACGGAATTGGATGAGCTCAAGGAGGTCCTTCAGCCAAAGCAAACTGTGTACTATATTGTACGCAAAGATGCCAAGGCAAGGAATTTTATGTGTACCTTGTAAAATTCAAGAACTATTCAGCATTGAATGCCAAGTGGATGGATAAAGACATGTTGTCTGATCATCCATAACTCCTAGATATTTACAAGGAAGCTTTTCAATTGACGTCAACTGAATAGAAGCCAAGGGAATGTCACCAAGTTGTAAATACTCCAAGTCAAAGTTCCAATTGACCATTTACACGATCATAACTATAGAGCTTTTCATTTATTTAATTATGATAAACAATTTTTTTTCCCCCATTCGTCAAAGTATTCACTTCAGTCAAACATACTTAACTCCAGTTAAGTATGCCTAACCTTGGTTAGGGAGACTTGGCTTAGGCCAAGAGGATTCACTACAGTTAACCAGAGCATTACAGAGCTGGCTTCTCCAGAGAGTTATGACTTCGGTAAACAAGGCTTGAATTCGGCTAAGGAGGGTTGACTTCTACCAGCCAAGATATTCTAGACTCCGATCGAAGAGTTTTGGCTTTAACTAAGGCGCCTTGACCCATGGTCAAAGCCCCTTAATTACGGTCAAGAGGGTTGACCTCGGTCAATCAAAGTATTTTCTATGTTATGTACGCACATGTATTTGGTGGGGATGCCCAAAGTGACTAGGATTAATCTAACATTTTATTTGGCATGCAAGCGCTAACTGTTAATGGGTGCCGTGGTGGTATGTCTCGTTAATTGTTGCAGGTGCCAAGAGGGGTTTGAAAACCTAAAGCCTTATGGAGCTTAGCAAGCAATCAAGAGATACTCCGTGTGGCCAAGCGCTATGAAGGCTCCAAATTTTCCCTTTAGGGACATGTAGTCTAGCCAGTAGTTTTTATATTGACAAGTGGCATGTTGCCAAAAGGATGAGCCATGGGTTCTTGTAAAAGTTTGATCACATTTGTATTATTCAGCCTCGAGCTGCAACGTTGTACAGAGATTTTTACTGTGAAATAAAGACCATACCGAGGGGTCCATCCTGTTGATTCTAGGCCCTAGTGTGTTTGTAGAGAGAAAAAGAAAGAAAGTTGTAGTAACGTCTTCGAGAGGCCTCACGAGCCTATGAGACAAGGTACAATCAGCAAAATAATTCATACAAGCCGCCATGGGCTGAAGCAAAGGGCTCGATAAGGCCCTTGCTAAGTGCTAAGCTAAGCTAATGATCTCATAAACTCAAAACTCGAAAAACACTCTCTGGGTTTCTCAAGAGACTCCAGTAGGTAATGCGAAAGCTCCGAGGACATATCCGAGAGTCGAGGTATCCCTCCGATAAGACACAAAGATGTCACGTATCTGTAGCTCTCTAGCTCTGTCTGGTCGTGGCAGGAGGCGTAGTCTCCAGGATCTCTATATATGGTGGACCGTGGGGCGACATCCAAGGTGACACCTTGGGTCAATCGATCCCCTTTGAGGATGGGCTAGATTCTATCGTGCGTGTTGGTCATCCTCTTTGACGCCTGCTCTAGGTCATCTATGCCCGCTGATCCATGCTATCCTCATGTCTACTATCTCCTCATCCTCTACTCCGATGTGTCCCGGGGCTGACTCAAAGATATAAAAATCAATGACGTGTCTCTGTGCCTAATCAGTGTCCTATGGTGCTGTCCCCTCTAGCTGTCTGATCTGGTGTAGCAGAGTCTCTCTGTGTTGCCACATCTCTATCAGAAAGAGGCCAACACAAACCTGGTCATGGAAGTGGATCAAAGGGGAGAGTGGGCGAACCCATGTCCCTCCTGAAAGAAGCAATGATAGCGTCCTTTGATAGTAAGTAAGGCAAATACATAGGAAATGCTCCTCCGTCTCCATTGCTGCCAAAGTGCATAGCCTGGTCTGTTGCTCTCTGAGTGTGCATGCGGCCCTCCTTGCCTCGATCCTCAACTAATGAGACGAGACCAACATCTGCCCTATCGCAATCCTCAGCACGTGGGTAACTTGTCTATCCTCCAAATACTACGGTCTGATGATCAATCCCTCCTCTGATACTCTCTGGAAATGGTCTCGGTAGAACTGGATCTTGGTAGGGAACTCATGGTCCTCCTCCCCAAGTCCATGATGTGTATGACTGGAGTAGGTCCAACCATATGATACGGTTGATCTCATCTCGTGGGATCTAGAGGGATGGGGAGTCCAAACTATACTAAAAGGCGATCGATTTGAACACCCTGAGACCAAAACCATTTGGAGATGCGTGCAAACCAAGCTTGGTTGTCCCAGCTCTCAGCTAGCCATCTAGACTAGGCATCTCCATCTCTGTAAGGCCCATACATTGTGTAGGTATGTCACTATCTAAAAGGGGCATCGATCAGCAATGGTGTCATAGTGAACTCAGCATGTATGATCTGGTGGAGAACCGATGGGTTACTCCTGATCATCCTGAATCCGAAGCGCCAATCGATCACTTGAGGAAATCGTTGTATGAATCATTCTATTTCACAACAAGGTGCTATTGTCATCGGTTGTGATAACCAATCATGCATTTCTTTAGCCAAGATGATGCTGACAATTCTGAGACAAAACACACAAAATGGTAGATATCACTATCACCGTGTAGATTCCATAAAAGGATCCAACCCTAATCACAAGTCATAACACAATCAGTAGTAACAACAAATCATGTAGCATCCAAACTCACTACCCAACCACCCATAACTACAAATCATGTAGCATCCAAACTCACTACCCAACCACCCCCAAGCACATGGGCTAAAGCTCAAACTCCCACAAGCCCATTCATATCGGGCATCCCCTACCACCAAAACCCATTCCCAAGGAGCCTTCGACATAGCATCTCATGGTTCGCCATGTAGATCATAGTTGCCAGACGTTTGGAAACGCGTTTGCAAACGTTTGGAAAATTTTCCAAACGTGTTTCGATTCAAAATTTTCCCTAGGTGCTTGCTTTACCAAAAATTATATGCCTACTATACAAGTACACATTCCCAGACCTAAAATGCATGATTTCACGCACTAATGGCACCCAAAACACTGAGGACATAGAGGAAAATATTTCAGCAATCTAATATGTTCATACACTCTGAATTGAGCCTAGGAAGGCATTTTCCAACAAAGCCTAATGGCGATAGCTCCTTCAACAATTTTGATAAAAATTAGGGTCCAAAATTGACCTTAGGGCCTTTTGCACAAAAACCACTGCCAAAAAACACGTTTTTATTTCCAAACGTTTGGCAACGTTTGAAAACATTTCAAACAATAAAAAGCGTGTTTCATTGGAACTATGAATCTAGATGACAGGAGCCTTAGCTCTCCACACCATCCAATGGTGTGTGGACATTGAATGAATGCACAATAGCCTTGATAACTCTTATATAGAAAAGCACCTCGCTATAAACTGTCACTTTGCTATTGTCCAAGTCGTCTAGACCCACGTAAGCTTGCGTCTCTCAATCCCAAATCCCCCTAGCCTTGCTAGAGTAAATCCACTAATCCAAGGATTAGGATCCAGGTACATAACATACTCCCCTTCTTCGAGCGTGTGCTTTTCAACACCATTGGGAAAGTTTTTCTATAAACTAGCAATTGACTCCTAGGTTGAGTCTTCTTCAAACCTATCCAAGTCCTCTAGACCCACATTAGCCTGCTTCTCTTAATGCCCCTTAACCTTGCTACATTAAGTCCACCAATCCAAGGATTAGCATCCAGATACATAACATACTTCCCCTCGCTTTTAAACAACATTGGGAAAGTTTTTCTGCAAACTAGCAATTGACTCCCAAGTTGAGTCTTCTTAAAAACTACCCTTAAATATAACTTTGAACTCTGAAATCAACTTGTTCTTGAGTTCCCTTTTCCTAAAATCAATAACTCTTTCAAGTTTCCTCAGCAATATAGGTCAAAGCGACAACTTCCACAAGTGCTTAGGGTGAAACGAGACTATTCCAGGGCCCAACACCTCTTTCAATCTATTTACATAAAAGATCGGGCAAACTTTCACATGTGGAGGCAATTCTAGTTTATGTGCAAACTCACTAATCTTTTTCAAGATCATAAAGGGTCCACAATACCTCTAAGGGATAACTTCTAGTTTATGTGGGGCCAGTTTGGGGGGTCAGCCAGCAGCATGCTGGTCGGTGGACTTTGAGGAAGCATCTACCCCTATAAAAGGGGCCCCTTGAGGGGCATAATATCATCCAGCAGATCAGCCAAACAAGGAGCAGGAAGGAGTAGCAGAGCCTCATCCTTAGGCCTACATCCAAGAGGTAAAGGAAAGCCAGAAGTGGCTGCAGACTAGCCCATAGGGCTGAACCCCAGCCTGTCTACCAGGGCAGCAAGGTGCTGAGGTCTAGATGGAGAGCCTACATACGCTCGAGGTGGAGCACGCGGGCTCAGAGATCTAGAAAGATAGTAGAAGAACCCTTTCGTAAGATCAAAGAACCACATCCTTGTGGGACTCTGGATCTATCTTTTGTATTGTCCATAGCTTTGGACAAAAATATATTCTTTTGGTGGATTCTATATCTGGCTTGGTTCACTGTCTATTTGCTAGTCTGCACACTACATCTATGTGAAGCACATTAAGTAAAGAAGTTCACACACACACACACACTTTTTTTTTTTTTTGGTGAGAAGAAATATATTATTACTGTAAAATAATTACATTCATAGTTACTTCAAAAGCGGAGTAACTACTACTCAACTGAAAATCTCAATATAAGCTATAAATACATCATGTTCAATCAAATGAGTTTGAAAGCAATCATAAAATGATTGCCGCAGAGATCGTTTGAAAAAAACAAAAGATGGAAAAGTAGGATCACCAAAGACTCTATGATTTCTGTCCATCCAAAGAGTCCACAGTGCCCAGTAGCCACCCAAACAAAAAATAAATCAAAACCCTGTCTAGCTGCATGAAAACCAAATAACCAGAAGAACCTGCCAAAAGTAACAGTAGGAAATCTCGCTCGAAGCCCCTGTCGAATGAGAGCGAGGAAATCACAAGTGTGTGGACAGTGCCAAAAGATATGAAGCACAGATTCAACAGAATGTAGACATCTGTGGCAAACCGGGAGCAATATGTCTATGCGCGAGTAACTGCCCAGATAGAAAAATGCCAAGTAGGACTCGCCAAAGGAAAAGCTATTGCCGAAGAGGGACTTTATAATGCCAAAGGAGACGCAGCCACTTTCTCCACCAATTTAGTGGGCGATCCATATGCCAAACAGAATTTGCTCTGTCAGAAATCCAAGGCGGAAGTAACAACACTTTATACAGAGAAGGCACTGTGATATGTGAGAGCTTCAAAGGACGGGCTGAAGAGGAAGAAGAATGTAGAGTCCAATCCTCAAGCCTGTCCTGAAATTTCAAACGAGGTACCCGCAAGAAAGGTTGAAGCATTTCAAAAATTTTATGCCATAAAGGACGATAATGAGCTCCCAAACCATATTTGCTAGCAGCCGTAGAAAAAGATAAAAGAGTGCCATCATCCTGAAGTACATCCGCCACACAAGAAATGCCTTTGAAAGCTATAAAATAAGAACGCCTGGGTTCTTGTATAGCCAAAGAAGGGTGGAATACTTTGGACTAATAAATATTCTCAGCCCTCAAGGAATTTCCCGACAAAGAATCCCTGCCGTGCCATTCCAAGTGGGATAAAATATGCTTCCAATCAAGAAGCAAACGAGAGACAAAAGGGCAGCCTCTGATCTTTCCTTGAATAGAGCCAAATAGAAAATCCCACTGTGTAGGCTGCCAATGCCCAAAAGCAGAAGTATCAACATGCAATAAAAGAGAGCGGATCACGAAAGCCCAAGGCTAATCCCCTTGCATAAACTGCAACATAATTTGAATATTGAGTATGCTAAAACCCCGTGCATCTTTGGAGAGCAGAGATGATGCATAGAAAGTAATCTGAGACTTTTCTTGCCATTTTTTAAACACCAAAAAATCTCAATGAAGGAAACCAGATCTAACTTAGTGAACATGATGAGAGGCAGATAGAATTGTATGTATGCTATCAACATGGATTGCGTTATTTGCAATCGAACATGTAATGGCCAAGTTGCAAGCTTTTAATATTCAAATTTTGCCCTCAACTTTGTGAGCACCCAATCAATTTGTTGAGAACAAGTGAGCCCTCAACCTAGAGGATAGCCAAGATGTCGAATCAATTGAGAAGTTGGAACAATTTCCCCAGGCCACAAAAGACTATGCCAGTCTTTAGCATGCAACGGCAGTAGCTTTGATTTCTGAAAATTTACATGAAGACCAGCAACCAAACCATATGTAGAAAGAGCCTGCATAATCATGGAGAGATTGCTCTGAGTATTTTTCGGGGTAAAGAAAGAATCATCAGCATATGCTTGAGCGATCGTGCTACGGCTGCCAAGAATTTCCAATCCGTTCAGCATGCCAGTGTCCAAAAGGTGGTCCATATATTGAAGCATTGGATGAGTGGCTATGGCAAATAGTAAAGCACTGAGGGGACATCCTTGCCGAACAAAACCACCAAGAGTCCAAGTTGTAGAAATATCCCCTAAAAGTATGCAAGCAGCTTTACTATCTTGATATAGCCAATCGATAACTTGCTGCATTTTTGTGCCAAATCCCAAGGCCTGCATAGTTGATGAAATAAAGTCCCACTTAACAATATCAAAAGCTTTGGCAATATCAATAGCAAAACATCCTGCTGCATAAATTTAGCATATTCGATTCCAACATAAGCATTAGCAATGTTATCTATGATATGCCTACGAGGAACAAAACCATATTGCGCACGATGCAACCCATCATGTAAATAGCCTTTTAGCCGATCAATAATTATTTTGGTAGTAAATTTGTAAATGACTGGCATAAGCATGATAGGTCTCCAATCAGCCAAAGATTCATAAATTTGCGTTTTTGGAAGGAGTTTAACAAGACCTCTCTTCCATGTGTCTGGCATTTTCTGATTTTGCCAAGCAAAGTTCACCATATGCAACAATGTATGCTTCAAAAGAGACCAATATTCTAGAAAAAACTCAACTGTAAGACCATCCCATCCTGGAGATTTCCATCTACCACAGGATTTGATTGCATCTGGCAAACCTCTCAGTAAAAGGTTCCTCCAATTCCAAAGCTTGAGTAGTGGAAATAATAGGAGAAACATGCCGCAAAAGAAAATTTCTTGCAGACAAAACTTGCTGCGAGGGAGGATTTGCAGAACCAAACTGCTAAGAGAAATTATGTATACAAACAGAAGCAAGTTGTGACCGTGCTGTAGTCCATGAACCATCAGGTAGAAGCACCCTGCAAATGTTTGTTTTTAATCTCTTCTGATGCAAGCTTTTAAAAAATTGTTTGGAAGAGCAGCCTTTATCTGTAAAAGCTCTTTGTCTTGCTCTAGTCTCCCATTTAGCCAATTTCCTGTTATCATTGATTTGAAGACAATGTTAAGCTTGGCATAGTGTTGTTTGCTCATGCAAGGACAAGGGACGAAGATGACTGAGTTCAGTGAGGTCTTGACAAATCAATTTGGCCTGAGCAACAGTTTCCCTCAGAGTCTTCATGTAAGACTTACCATAACCTCTAATTACAACTCGCATTTTGGAAACAACAGAATCCCATGCATTATCAATATCAAAGTGGCTCTGAGAAGACAGAGATTGATATGCTTCAGTAACCATTGCCTTGAAAACAACATGTTGCAAATAGCTATTGTTGACAATCAGATGTCCCCTTTGAGGCAGTCTATCATCTGGCATATCATAAAAAGATAATCTCAACCATAACGGTGCATGATCTGAATGCATAAAGGCATAGTCAATCCACATTTTGCATGTAAAATCATCATTTTGTTGTGGAGCGACACTATACCAACAATCCAGACGTGCCTGATAAGAAGAAAGGGCATTATGTTGGAAAGTGTATCCTGGTGACAAAGGCTGCAATTCCTTCCAAAGATCAACCAAATCAAGATGCATCAGTAATTGCGACCATGCATGCCTTTCAAGGGTTAACATATGAGTATTTCCTGATGTATTGTCACCCTGTTGCGGAGCATTATTGAAATCCCCACATATAAAGGCATGATATCTCCATGGATATCGTTGCATGTCATCCCAAATTGTACTTCTATCCCGAGAAGATTGAAGTGCATATATAGAAGCAAATTCAAACACCTCGCCTTGAATGATGCATTAAAGAATAATCCATCTGCCTTAATTGTCATTTAAAGCAATAACTGGCTGAAGCTCGTGCTTAATCAGAAAGACCACACCTGAGAAAGAGTGCTCCCCAGCATAGAAGATATTATAGCCATTGTAATGACCTGTCTTTCCTGCATAGACATGTTGATTGTGTTCTTGTAAAGCCACTATATCAGGTTGAAATCTATTGATATACAACCACACATATTTCCATTTCCTACTGTCACACATCCCCTGAACATAAAGTGTAAAGCATTTGATATGAGCAGTCATATTTCCAAATATTTATAGGAGAGAAACAGCTATGTACAGCAGCAACCTTAAAGATGTCAACCCTGCATTTCTACCTCAGGGTCAGGGCCTCTTCCCTGAGAAGAAACATCTGCCTGAGGAGTAGACAACAAAGCAGCAACCTCTTATTCAAGGAAGAGGGTTCTGCTAGCTGTCACTGCAGCCCATGTGATCCCAATTCCTAAATTGACCTCTAGAGAGTTTCCACTAGAAGATGCACCATTCCAAGTGCGAGGGGGTGGAGGTCGTCGAACAGAAATAACTTTTCTTGGACTTTGCTATCCATCAATTGGAGTTTTTGGTCCTTTTGCTGAGGGTTGAATGTCAGAAAGCGAAGGGAAAGAAGCAGTCCCATTTGAAACCATTGGAGCTTTGCCTTTATCTTGATTCACAAAAAACTGTCTATTACCTTTATTTTTATTCCCAATAGAGGCAGGAGCATCCTTATTAGGCATCTGAACAGGCAAAGTGACAAGAGGCATTTTATGCTGACTCATTGGACACTGCGAAGCCATGTACCCAAATTTTTTACATTCAAAGCAAGCCCCTTCAAATAATCCCCATTTCAATTTATAAAATGCACTTCCCATGTCAACATTGTTCACCGTAACTGAATAAGATTGATGTGGGGTTATCAGTATCCCAGAGAATGCAAAATTGATTAGAGTTGCCGTTAGGTCGTTGTGGGCAAACCACTTTGCCTAAAGTTGCTGCAATTTTAGGCAAGAGTGAAGCCATGCATTGCGGGAAGTCTACAACTTCAACCCAGACCGGACATCTGTGTCGGATCAAAGCCTAAAAATCCCTTGTGGGAGACCATGGCAAAACGTGCACCATTTGCTTTCCAAAAAAGAGTGGCAAATGTTCCAAAAGCATTTGCCTATGAATCTCATCTACCATAATGACCTCAAAAAAACCTCTAGCTGCATAGTGTACCTTCCAAACAAACGAGCCAACCAGTGTGCGGGTCAACCAGTTGCCTACCTTTGCAGCAGGTTACATCCAACCTGGGAAAAATAAAATAACTGCTGTGTCTGCAAATCCTTCATGCATGACATCATAAACCAGTTGTGCTTCAACAGAATCATGCACTGGGTCATGCTAACCCTCAGCCTGCTTTTGCTTTTTGCATTGAACCGATTGATCCTTTTGAAAAGTTTTTTCATAAGAGTATTCAACCATGTCTTCTGAAGAAGATGGAACCCAAAAAAGGGGGGTACCTATAAAGTGATAATAGAGAAAAAACAGCCCACAAAGAAGAAGAAAATAGTGTATTTGCAAGGAGAAGAAGGGAAAAGAGAGATTTAGGGATTTAGAGAGAAGAAAATACAAGTTCTGTAGAAGAAAAGAGAAAAAAACCAGTAAAAGTTCCCAGATGAACTATATTTCAGAAAAAGAAGGGAGATTCTGGCGATGGAAAGACTAAACAAGACCCAGAAACCAAATAGGAGAGAAAGGGGAAGAGAAAGCCCTCAGAACCAGCGTACAGATGCAGTCCGTGAGCAAAACCCTGCACAAAAGCGGCCCAGGAGCAGGGAATCAACTAGCAGCAGCAGCTTGAGCATGGTGGGACAGGCCGGCAGGTCCGTACACCTGTACGAAAACTGTACAGAGCTATGGCGGGCTGTACAACAGGTAATTAATGCCCCAAAACACCGTTTTTTGTACTCTGATATGGCGCAGCAGGTAGAGGCAAACGGGCTGGTCTGAAGAGGCTAGGGAGCTGATGGGAAGGCTGGAGCAAGGGCTGCAGGTCCTCTCTCTCTCTCTCTCTCTCTCTCTCTCTCTCTCACACACACACACATACTCTCTCTGTGATCTCTCTCTCTCACACACACACACACACAGTGTGAGCTCCTAGGCTATTCTATCAATCTTCAGCTAGGTGTACCCTCTGTTGGTCGATATCTAACAATGACGAGTTCCCTCGAGGTGGTGCAAGAAGAGCAGTAGAAGTAATTGAGCTTGTAGAGACTAATGTTCGTGGTAGCATGCAGACTACGTTGAAAGGAGGAAATTACTACTTCCTCAAATTCACATATAATTTCAGCTGAAAATTTTTAAAAAGCTACGCGAGTGGTTGACTCCCCTTGCTAAGTACTTCACTCGTAACTCTGGATCATAAACGAGATGTATAAGTAAATCGTCTTTACCTATAACTTCCCACCTCTTATGACATGTTGGATGGCTTTATAAATGCATGCAAAAGAAGAGAGAAAACAATATATAGCTTCATAAGACTAGAATATATCCAATCTTACAAATTAAATTTTTTTATAGAACTAGAAAAAGAAGAAAGGAAAGAAGGGACAATGTAAGCAAATTTAGACAAAATTATGAGTAAATGAGAAAAATACAAAAGCAAAGCTACACTTATGGCATAAGCTGCCATCTCACAATTGAAGAGGGATAGCATGTACATGAGTGTGTCAATAATACACATAACGTAGCTTGTCTAGAACTATGTATACAAATTAGAGTTTCCACAACCCTAGATAATGTGGTAGTGCCACATGGCAAACCAAAACAATTTTACTTTCCTCTTACGTAAAGAAGCTATGCTACCCAAGCGTGACTGATGTCAAAATTTGAATTGGCCACTAGTTGGTTTTTAAAAATATCAAAATTTGATAAAACCAATGATAATTTCTACCATCGTGTATTGATGTCACATGCACCCCTGCACTTGGGTGCAAGGTGACACACTGGCTACATCAACAAGTGCATAATAGTTCCCAGATAGGAGACTTTGTCGTATGCTGTGACCCCTTTGTGAGCCCTTGTCCAGGGACAGTTAGGCACAAGCTACGTAGGTCAGTAAGTCAGTTCTTGTTCTTCACTAGTACCCACTGGAGAACAGTAGGTTAAGTGTTTCCATCTTATAGTTTAGGTCTTGGCCTAGGTTAGGAGTCCCTTTAGGGTCCCCAAAGGCTGGACAGGTAAGCAGGGAAGGCAGCCTGCAAAGGCTGCCCAAAAACTCCCCTAGCAAATGAGCCAGGGAGGGCTTTTTATAGGCTGGTTGTAGGCCAACCAGTTTGTAAAACAGACCGACTCAGTCGGCTGTTTACAGACTGGGTTGGCTCAATCCAGCCCTATAAAAGGGCCCCTTGGCTGGCCCTCTTTCCTCATTCAGATGCCTTCAGCTCTCCTACAAGCTCCACTCCAGCCTCCTTGTGCAGCCCCTGAGATCCTCAATTCTGGCCCTACTCTAGCCTCAGTCCCTTGGCCATCAATTCAGCCTGATCTGAAGGTGTCCACGCAGCACAACAGTCGAAGGTTTGGACCAGCAAACGGAAAGAGATTTGGACACAGTCTCCTCAGCTTTTCTCAGTTTTCTTTACAAACTACACAGCCTACTTCTTAGCTCTTGTTTCTCAGTCATATCTCAGCTCTCTCTCAGTATCTATTACTCTCAGCTATCACACTCTCACTCACGCGGTAACCCTGCATTTCCGGTAGACAGCACAAGCCTCTCCCTTGCCTTGCAGAAGCATCCAACATCGTCAGTGTGGACAGCATCAAGGTCTCGGTACTGGTTGTTGTTGCCTCTCAGGTCTTTGGGTCTGCTATACGTGTGCACAGTGAGCTCTTCAGAAGCGCGTTCCGTGCTCTCTCCAAGAGTGTTCTTTGTATTTCTCAGTTCTCCAAGTATAAAGCAAATTCTCCCCTGATTGGGGGAGGGGGCCCTCAGTGGGTACAGGGACCCAATCGGTTGTCGACTCTACTCTCTCTCTACCCTCATCTCCTTTCTCTCTCTATGGTAAACAACACTCATTCCTCGCTAAAGCTTTAAGAAGGTCTTGCTGTGAATAACACGATCAGATTGCCGTTGCATGTTACAATTGTTCATGGAAAAGTAAACTCATGGCATAATGTAACCTAGCTTGAAAAAACTTCCCTAATCATCTTTGAAAAATTTATGCTTAGACGCTTGTGCATGCAACTTCTCCACCTTGTAACTTGCAAAACAATCTTCGAATACTCACCAATGCACCAAAATATCATCTAACAACACCACACTATAATTTCCTAAGTAGGGGCAAGATATATCATCAAAGCTGCCAATTGCGTTAATGACACAAAATGCTTAGGTAATTCATACCGTAGTGTTGTTTGGGTCATTATCATATGTAAGAGATTGCGAAGAAGATGGCGGGGTGCTGTATGCCGGTGATTGATACGAAGCTGTACTCAAACAAATACAATCCTCAATAGTCAGATGCAAACCAAGCAAGCACTAATCATCAAGCAACCAGTCAACATTCCAATTTGACAAAGGAGGGAACCTTCGTTAAACATAACACAAATGCTCTTTTTACTAGAATGGTATATGCACACATGTGCCTTTCCAAATAAGAAATGGGCACATCAAAAGCAATCCCAAGTATAAACCACATATAAAGTGAAACATGTACCACACTCCTAAAAAAACAGAGAATCCGAAACAAGTGGTGGACTTATACATGCACATTGCACTATACCAAGGCCAATAATTCCTTTAGATTGCCATAAGCCATCACTAGCATGTGGACGAAGCCAACAAATAGATGCATAGTTACCACACCTACAATGAGAAAATGATGACAGTGATGATGACCATCTCTCTACAAGGGTCTTAGCGAGCCCATTGCTTCAGCCCACTGCGTCCTCTATGAGTCATTCTATGATTGTATTGTCTCATAGGCTGCGAGGCCTCTTGAAGACACCTCTCTCTCTCTCTCTCTCTCTCTCTCTCTCTCTCTCTCTCTTCCCCCCCTCCCTCCGGACAGAGGGGATGATTCGAGTTATAGCAGCAAGACACAAAGGGAAATGGGCTATGCAAAATAAATGAAGAACTCTGACTATGGTCAAATAAAAGGTCAACTTTGTATTTAGCTTGGAGTATTTACAACTTGGTGACATCTCCTCGGCTTCTAATCAATTGGCCTCAACAGAAAAGCCTCTTTGTCAATATCCAAAACTTGTGTGGATAATCTAACATGTGTTCATCCATCCACTTGGCATTCAATACCGAATAATTCTTAAACTTGGCAAGGTACCTATAATTTACCTTGCCATGGGGTCCCTTGCATACTATATGATACACAATCTGCTCTGGCTGGAGGATCTCCTCCAACTCATCCACATCTGGTGGATCTTCCAATATAGCCTCTATAGGCTCCGGTGATATTTCTTTAGTAGACTCACGTGAAATGCATTGTGGATCTTCCAATGCTCTAGCAACTCCAATCTATAAGCTACCTTATTGATTTCATCAGTGACCCGAAAGGGGCCATAGTACTTGATAGACAGCTTGGCAAACAATTGCTCTTTGCCCTTAAACTTGCAGAGCCAAGCCTTCTCAAACCCATCCCCTTGCTTGGGGTCTAGCTGTCTTCTATGCTTACCTAAATCTTTCTTTTGTTTCTCTGAGATCTCTCCGTTGCTGTCCGCGCTCTCTGAAGATAGCTGACATACTGATCAGCTGCATATATCTCATCTTTAGTCCTCAGGATTTGTGGTAGAATCACCTTTCTCAAATGGGACTTTTCCTGTGGAGGTATGAACCGTTGTATGCAAACTCCACGAGCGAAAGGCACTTTTCCCAATCTGATTTCTAATCAGCCACATACTAAAAGATCTAAGGCAAATGAATTTGCTACGTCACTTTGACCATCTGTCTGGGGAAAAAGAAAAAAAATTCAGACTCGTCCCCATATTGTCAAATAAAGCTCTCCAGAATATTGGACTGGTCATTCTGGCATCTCGATCAATGACAATGGACTTTGGCATTCCATAGTGCTTAAAGATCTAGGCCATGAAGACTTTGGCCATGTGATTTGCCTTAATGGTCTTAAGCACCGGAAGATCTGCAATGGCATATAGGCCTACTACATGGGCAGGTGCAAGCTGCCATGTGGGCAGCAAGGACAGCAAAGGATGCGTCAAAACAATGTACACAGGCCTTGGAGCTGGGACAAGACCGCAACAGATGCTGAAGCAAAGAAAACCCTGCAAGAACAACCAAAAAGGGCCTGCCAATACACCTGCAGATCTACACAGAAGACAGCGGGTCGGGGCAGGCAGAACAGCATCAGAACAGCAAGTCACACTACAGCAAGGCTGCCATGTGGCAGTAAGGCACTACCTGTGTCTGCAGATCTGGGTCGGGCCAGTCTGCAGACTGGTCGGTAGACTTTGGGCATCCAGCCCCTATCTAAGGCCCCTCCAATGGGCAGGCACTCATTTCAGGTTTTGGGGCTTTTGGTGCCTTCGACTGGGATGCCTACACAGCAGCAGGGACGTCCAAAAACACATACAAACAGTGCCTCATATCGGGCAGCCATCACAGCAGCAAGGACGACAGGAATCAGGGGAGACTTGTGCCTCACCATTGGCTGTCCACTGGGCAGCAAGGAGGTGTGTTTGCAGGAAATCCCTACGCAGCCAACTGAAGCTCTAGCAGAGCATGCAAGTTGACAATGTTTTGAGGGTGCGATGAGGACGTAGAACAGTTTTTGTAGTTACAGGCATCCACATCTAGGCAGCACCTTGTTGCTGAGCTTTGTACAAGGTCTTCTGCATCCTTGGATCAATATATATTTATTGTTTCTACTCTCTTGAGCATAGTTCAATTAATGTATGCATCTCTCTCTACACAACTGCACACATTACAGAAAGCTGTGAGATTTGAAGATTACTTTGAGGTGAACAATACAGGCAGAGTACTACAGCTCAAAGACAACTTCATTCTTTGAGGATGAGAGAGTGACCTCGACCAGCTCCTTGTCGCAGACGAGTGCCAAGAGCTATAGTTCCAAGACAGACATCATCACTTGTCACAAAATCCCGAGTCCTTTTGAAACCCAAAGATTTTTAGTCATGAAGCCCCAAAGACAATTGTTGGTGTCATCCAACTTATCCTCTTCAGCAAGGACTCCGAACACATCACTGGTATTTTAGGCCATCTCAGATAAATGCACAAAAATACGACCTCTCAAAAATTCACTTGCTCTGAATTAAACTGCACCAACAAAATTCAATAACCCCCAAGATAATGCTTGGCCAAAGTCTGCACAATCTGGCTGAAATCTGACTTGTAACTGCAAATGAAAATCCCCTTGGCACAAGGGCCAAAAAATGTAAGCAATGGAGACCAAAACCCCTAAACTTATGAGGCCAAAAATGCAAGCAATGGAGACTAAAAGCCCTAAAGTTATAAGGGCAAAAGACACTCCAAATGCAAGCAGAAATGAGGCAAAGCTAAGCAGGAAAGTTGCAACCTGTATAGCAAGCATCCAAACCTGTACAGCCGTACGTACGGCCTTCCGTACGTGCCCTTTTTTGGGGGAAAATAATCAGGGTGCCCATAAGTCTAAAAACCTTGAAAAAACGTTTTTTCAGCCCCTATTCTAATCCATACGTCTGTCCCAACTCCTGACCTGGTCCTCGAATCCCGAATAGACCCAATTGCTGCCAACTAAGGCCCGACTTGGCTGTGGTTGGCTGTGGCTGGCTTCAAGGCTGCCTATATAAGCAGCTCTTTGCTCCTTTCTTCAACAGGAAGGTCCCCTCAAGGCTCAGGCTCAAGCTCAGCCCTTCACCTTGCATCTCGCCCTTGTGCAGCCTTGGCCCCCTACCTGATCCAAACTCTAAAACTCAGCTCAGGAGCAAGCATCAAGGTAAAGCTATAGCTGCTCTCTTTTCCAATTTTCCAGTAGTTATGGCTGCTCTCTTCTTAGTTTAGTTGAAGGAGATCTTCAACAGCCTACAAGGCTTCAAGTCCTCTTTTGCTCCTTTGCCTTATTTGCCCTCTTTTGCAAATTTGCAGCTTGCAAGTCTGCAATTTGGAAATGGGAAGACAAAAAGGACCTGAATGGAAATTTGTAGAGATGTTGAAGCCTTTGGGGAAGGGCCAGTACACAAGTACTACCCTCATAAATGGGATGGAGGACCGATCCACATAAGGGCACATTTTCTTGGGCTTGGGGGCTTAGGGGTTGAGAAGTGTACCGCCCCTCCCGAAAATGTGAAAGAAACTTGTCAAAGATTGCAAGCAAACGCAGATCTGAAAAAGGCTACAACACAGATTGATGCAGATCTGCAGATGTGGCTGATTTGGGGGATGCCTCGATGAGTGGTACTACAAGTGGAAGTGCATCTGCATATGAGCCAAACAAAAGAAATGGGAGAAGTCAAAGGGAGTCTTGGCCAAGGCATGGGGGTCACAGGCATGAAAGGAAGCATACATTGCCCTTCGTTGCTTTTTCTTTGCAAAGGACATTCCTCATTGGAAGGTAAGGAGCCCTTATTTTTTGGAGATGGTTCGTGCAATTGGCCATGTTCAGCCTAGCTTCAAGCCTCCATCCTACAACGATTTGCACACGAAGTAGCTAAGAAATGAAGCAATAAAGAGATGCCACAGTTTCGGGATAAGTGGAAAAGATATGGCTGCAGCATATGTTGTGATGGCTAGTTTGACACTTGGCGTCGGCCTATAATCAATATCATGGTCTCTTGCATTTTTGGCTCTGCCTTCTTGAAGTCAATGGACACAAGTGGGCAATATAAGTCAGGGGAGTACATTTTTGGGAATTAAAAGATGCCTTCCTTGATGTTGGGGCTCAATGTGGTGTAGGTGTGTATGGACAGCGCATCTAACTACGTGCGGGCAGAAGAATTGCTGGAGGAAGAGTAGCCCCATATTTTTTATACAAGATGCACATGCCATTGTCTTAACCTCTTGTTTGAGGACATTGGAAAGCTCCCATGGGTGAAGCCAGTGTCGATACATGCTAATATGATTGTGACATTTGTTACTGAGAAACACATTGTGTTAGCAATGTATAGAAATTTCAGCAAGAAGGAATTGGTGAAGCCTGCACAAACACAGTTTGCTTACATGTTTATCGTGTTGGCAAACTTGTTGGATGAAAGCATTTACAATGGATTGCGCCGCATAGTTGTTAGTGATGAGTATTGCAGGAAGAAGGTGTTGATGCACTCTCCATTGCATGTGGCAGATTTTGTTCTCTATCCTATTTGGAGAGAGAAAAATCCAGATGGTGACGCATAATGGGTGGATGGATGTCATAGAGCAGTACACAAAGTATGATGTTGAGCGCCAAGGCACATTATGTGATGAGTTGGATATTTACAAGTCCATGTCAAGCATAATTGCTCGTGCAATTTGCGAAGGACGAAAAAAGAATGCATCAAGGGGTGAAATGGTGTGAGACATTTGGGGCTCACACACCAAATTTACAGCGGTTGGCTCTTCGAGTGCTCTCACAAGGCACATGTGCTTCTCCTTGCGAGAGGAATTGGAGCACATTCTCCCTTATCCATACTAAAAGAGGGAATAGGCTGCTTCCATACCGAGAGATTAGTATACATCCATACTAATTTGCGTCTCATCTCCAAAATCAAGGAAAGGGGATTTGAGAAGATAGATGTGACCCTAGAAATGATCAACAGGTTGCTCACCTTGCAAAAGAATAGAGGGATAAGAGATTGCAGCCAATGGAGCACTTTTTCTATTGGCCAGCTTTGGATGTTGCTACAGCTTCAAGTAGCTCTACTCTTTTGGAGTCCCATGGCAAGGCAGATGGGGATGATAGTGATGAGGAGGAGGAGGATGAGGAGGAGGATGGCATTGATGCGGATGATGATGAGAATGAGGATGAGGATGCAGCTTGAGGCTTGAGCGTCATCGGTTGTGAATCGTGGTACATTTCAATTTTCAGCTTTATTTCCAGGCTGTGGCAGCCTTTTCTTATATGATGTTTTGGTGTAGTACCGACTTCCAAGTTTCTACTACGTACTACCTTTGATCATGATGTTGTGATGTAGTATTGATCTATCATTGACACTATGACACTATGTATTAGAATCGAGATTCCAGATGCCTCTGATCTCTGGAGGTGGACTCTTTCATGAATCCTGACTTTAATATTAATACAAGTTTGATGTTTCAAGTTGAAAGTTGAAAGTTTTGTAGCTCTATGTCAATGTAATGTGCACAATGCATATATATATATATATATATATATATATATATATTAATGGGTAAAATTAGGGTCACAAATTATGATCACATATGTTTCAGCCCCAGGGGCTGAACCATACTCCAATCATACTTCTGTACTCATATGAAGTATGCGTATGGTAACGTATGAAAAAAACTATGACTGCAGCAGCTCCAAAAGTTCCAAAAGTCCACAAAAGAGGCACCCAAATCTATAGAGGTGACGGCTGAGTGAAACAAGGCTAGACAAAAGAGATTGTTTGCCACAAAAGTGAATTATTTTGCTGGCCAGAAGTGCTTTGTAAGGGCGGGGGAGGATTGGGGGAGCGAGAGGCAACCGACTCTAATACCAATTTTTGAGAAACCAAAGCAGGGTGCACAAGGGTGGGGGAGAAACAACTCTATGAAATGTTCCATAAAAATTGTGATTTGTCCAAATGGCACTTCTTGAAATTGTAATTTCATACAGAGCTGGTTCTATCCCCGTTTGCTGAACTGATGCATCATCTCGATGTTCCTCTTCAACAATTCACCATTCGGAAATGTCAAATGGGTAGATGATCAAATTGGAAGCGTTCTCCCTCATTACTCATATAATGACTGCAAAGCCTTCAGGACAAGCATGGAAGATATTGCAAGATTACAATACAGGCAGAGTATTGCAGCTCAAACAACTTCAATTCTTTGAGGATGAGAGAGTGACCTTCACCAGCTCCTTGTTGTGGACGAGTGCCAGAAGCTATAGTTCCAAGACAAACATCATCAGTTGTCACAAAATCCAAAGTTCTTTGAAACCAAAAGATTTTAGTCATGAAGTTCCAAAGACAATTGTTGGCGTCATCCAACTTATCCTCTTTAGCAACGACTCCGAACACATCACTGGGATTTTATGCCATCTCAGATAAATGCACAAAAATAAAACCTCTCAAAAATTCAATTGCTGTGAATTAAACTGCACCAACAAAATTCGATGCTGCACAAGCTAATGCTTGGCCAAAGTCTGCACAATCTGGCTGAATATACCTAGATGAATCCAGGAACATTCCCAAACTCGTCCTCTAAAAACACAACATAGTGCAGTTTCAATCTCATGATAGTCACTCACAAGGTTGAAAACCATAAACTCCATCATGCATGGCAGGGACTAGCTACTATGACATCCCCACTGACGTCATCGGCGCCCAACAGTGGGTGTAGACCATAGTATAAAAATATGCTCTCACACATACAAATCCACACACCCACACATACTTGAGCATCAATTTATACAAAGTCTTCGTACTGAGTTTCTGTCAGCACTCCGGAGGTGAAGGGCAGACTCAGCCATGATGAAGGCTAGCACTAAAGGAGAAGGCTAATCAAAAGGTAGTCCAAAATCTCTTCATTCAAGCTACAACTGCTTGTGAAGTCTAAACATTTTCATTTTAGTCTCTCCCCAACAAGCATCTAAATCTAAATCTAGCTGATAGGGCAACGCACCATTTAAGATAGAAAGAATTATCACAATACCAGCAGGCTGCAACTGGCTGAAATCTGACTTGTATCTGCAAATAAATATCCCCTTTGGCACGAGGACCACAAAATGCGAGCAATGGAGACTAAAAGCCCTAAAGTTATGAGGGCAAAAGACACTCCAAATGCAAGCACAAATGAGGTAAAGCTGAGCAGGAAAATTGCAGCCTATATAGCAAGCATCCAAAAACAGCAGTATTTGCCTCCAAAACAGCAAAAGAATAGGTCAATTGTTCAGGACAGCAGTAGATGCTACTTCCAGATTAGGGTTTTCTGCAAGAACTTTAAACAAGAAGCAGCCACTCTGAAACAAATTTAAAACCTAAAAACAGGTCTGGAATAGATTCAAAGCCCTAAAAAAGAGTTTGTAGCAGATTCAAAACCCAAAAAAAGGGTCTAGAAACACTTCAAAACAGCTCACCCTGTCTCAAATCAGCTACACAGCTTGAAATCAGCGAAAACACTACCAAAAGTGAGTCGAACACATCTAGAACAGCTCTGAGCGCTTGACAACCAGTCAAAAACCACCAAAAATAGGTGCAGCTTGTTAAAAAACAGGTACAACAGGTCAAAACCTGAGAAAAACTCCTCTAAAATGGGTCATCCAGCTCTGCAGCAGCTCCAAAAGATCCAAAAGTGCACAAAAGAGGCACTCAAACCTGTAGAGTTGACAGGCGAGGGAGGCATGGGGGAGCAAGAGCCAACCTGTACTACTACCAATTTTTTAGAAATCAAAGCAGAGTGCACAAGGGTGGAAAAAAAATAGGTGGCTGAACTGTCTATACAAAATGAGAGTTTGAAATGCCGTACAAGGGTATAAAACCCTAGGGTGTAACCCTAACTAAACCCTTACAAACAGCTAACTTGATTGCTAAGTGTGTTAAAGGAGGAAACCTCAATGAGACAAAAGTGGCCCTAACCTTATTTAGTACTAACCTAACATTGACCACTGCAGTAATATTTCCACACACACACATGTATATATGTATGTACATGTAGTTAGAGAGAGAGACGGAGAGAGAGAGAGCTCATATGTATATATGTATGTACATATAGTTAGAGAGAGAGATAGACAGAGATAGACACACACACATATTATGTATACGTAATATATATTATGTACATATTACTTATACATAATGTGTGTGTGCGTGTCTCTCTCTCTCTCTACACACACATATATACTCGATTGCTTTTCTCCCCTTATCTATTGGTTGGCCTGCAAATCAGTATCTGAGCACTAGCTTACTTTCAGCTATCTCAAGATCAACATCTGCAATGTGTCATACTCACGACAACCTTTCACAAAGTTACACTGTTCAACGCTGAAGGAAACAATTTCCCAGATCCAAAATCCAAGACATTGTAAAGCAATGTTCAAGAATAAGCTTTCCAATGCATGAAAAAGCAATACACAGTCAAACCTTCGAATAATACACAAAACCGATTAGTGAGAAGTCATGAACAGAACGAAAAGAAAAGGTTTAGCTTTTGGTGATATGATTCATTATATATATCATGATTTGAGAGAAAAACCTGTTATGTACCTTTTGCGTTCATCTGCTGTGCAGGAGCCATAGCTTTTCTTGGCGTAGCGGCACTGATTCGCATTGGTCTACTTGAACAATATACACCATTCATTTCAGTCATTGCTCTAGACCTTTCAGATTCTTCACCAAATCTCACAAAGCCATAACCCTTAGAGCGTCCAGTGTTCACATCAATGACCACCTTTGCACCTTTTACAGAGGGATAGCGCACCCTGAAGGTTTCTTGTAAAATATAGTCAGTTACATCAGGAGCAAGGTCTCCAACGAAGATGGAATGTTCAGGCCCTGCTTCAGGTCTCCTTTCGCCAATTCCAAAAGAAGCCCAATTCAGCCTAAACGGTTGCTCTGTTTGCGGCATTTGAGTACCATTATACGTTTGCAATATTTTCTCAGCAGTGGAGTGGGATGTAAATTCAACAAAACCATAGCCTTCCGGATGCCCAGTGAGCTTATTTCGGATAAGCTTCACAGATGCGACCTGAAAACCAAGTATTCATTAGGCCTGTGTCACCCAGTATGGAGACATAGATTCCAGGTCAATATTTTCCAGTTTGAAGGCCCGTGAACGTTTCTAAAGTTAGCCAATGTGTGCCTATTCCAGACAATGTCATCAACCAGAAACTAAAACGTTAAGTTTATCCCAATGACTAGATGTGAAGACTCACGGACTTCGCATCTAGTCTCACGGACGCACTACAACGGGGCATATTTATAACATATCTTTATCATTTGGGGTGTTTACGCATCCGTTATGATATCCCATAGATTTCTACCTAGAGTTGACGAAGATGTACGCACAGATTACACCCGTAGGAAATTACAACAGGGATTTAAAATCCCCTACACCACACGCACGCACCAGAAACAAGAACAACCAAAGCAAAGGTGGGAGGTCTTGTACTTGCACCTACAAAAGTGCGTCGGTTCGCAAGACTCGTTACCTCGTTTGTATGAGCGAAGCAGGAATAGACATAATTGTCGTCCATCCAAAACTGGAGGTCTCCGATCCAGAGGGTTCGGACCTCCTCCTGAGTTTGGGGCTGATGGTGATGATGCGACTGCTGGGAGTAGACAGACTGCTGCTGCGATTGCATCATCGACCACTGCTGGTACTGCTGGTCGGTTTGCATCTTGTGAAACTTGGAGAAGAAAATCCTGTGTGTGTTTTGTGAGAGTGTTTGTGTTTCTGTGCTTGTCTAAGGAAAAAAAAAGAGAGGGAAAGATACATAGAAGGATGGGTCTGTCTTTATAGGTGCATTTTGGAAAAGTATTTAGACCCCCTAACATTTGGAAATATTTGACCAATTGCCCCCCCCCCCCCTTTCCACTTTGGGTGTTCTCCCACCTCATCTCGCTTCCATCTCATCCCGATGCTTGTTCAGCACAGGCTGTCATGGTGGCCGGTTGGCCCGGTGGGCCGCTATGCGTGTGCGGTAGGGAAGAGCAAGATCCCTCCCAATTGCAAAGTATTCAAAACACGTATTAATTTGTGAGAAAATGAGGGTGGGAATGGTGGAAATGCAAGGGGAGAGTGATTAGTGAGGGAGCCCCTCTCAAAGAATTTCCCTTTTCTAAAGAGACTTGAGAAATGGAAAAAGGGAGGCCAATGTGTGCACAAAAAGCAAAGGCATGCATTGCGATTTTGGTTGTGGGAGTAAAAGTCAAATCCTTTAGCAAAACTCCAAACATTTTTCAGGGCAACTTTAACAAGAGAAACCCCTAATGGAAAAGTATAGACTAAGGTGCTCGTCATTCTTCAATCCCTATAAGTGGACATATAAGCATAAGAGGGGACTTGTAAGATTGAGTGCCTTATATGCTATATACATGGATGTGGAGTTAACAATTATGTAAAATCATGTAAATTTTCAAGTATAGGGATACTGTAAATACGTACTTTGCTTGCAAGGGCTATAGATGGCCCAAGTAAGAGAGGGTGTACTCCTCGCACATTCTTGGCAATGTTGTCTCTCTCTTAGAGGCCCAACACACAAATAAAAGTGTGTCAATGATGGCCGACATTGAGAGTGGGAATTAAACCCAAAAGAGGAAGATAAGCATGTGCTTGCCTAGTAATGATAGGTGTTTAAAATCTAGCCCTTTTGTGTATAAGCTAAAGTACTAGGTGGTCAATGAAGTAGTTCCCTATATTGTTTAGATTAAACCTTTAAATGTTGCAATTCTCATATGTGCTAGATGAGTAGTGAAATGCATGATTATGCTAGCTCAAACTAGGAATACGTTTTTTTTTCATCTCTTAATATTGCATCCACAAAAATGGGATGCGATAAGGTCGGGGTTCGTTGGTAGTGGAATGGTCATCCCAGTAACAAGCTACACGTCTCAATATGAGTTCATCTGTCTCGATCGACGATGGTAATGAGAGGCCATAGACACTGATGAGATTGAATGCTCACTGGAACCCCCTCTCTATATCAGAAGCAAGTGAAGTTTGTTGCATTGGATTGACGTCTTGATGAATTGCTCAAGGCACATCTAAGATATACATGATTTATAGATTGAGAACACAACTATGAACACAATTTGATCTACGAGACAACATTACTACAAATGTAGAAGAAAACTCGACAAGATCGTACACTGGCATATCTATGAGTAAAAGAAACTAACAAGTAAAAAGAGTATACATTGTATGAGATGAAAGTATGCACCTTTCATATAAAAGAAGTAAGCGATATAGCATAAAAGTTATACATGTAAAAGTAACACATGTTTCTAAAATTCATATGATATATTGGAGAAAGGAGGAGCATTGAATAAAATTGCCCCGACCAAAGCAATCCATTGAAAAGGATGCAGAGAGCAAAACTAGCAAAGACATCCATCTCCTTCTTTTTTCCATCCCTCTTTCTTTCATTTTATTCCATCTTCCCTCTACAAATTAGTGAATGACTAGTTTGCAAGAATGGAGACATGTTAGGAGATTGGAGAGCTAGGTGGTTGAAAAAATTTGGACCTAACTAACCTTCCTTACAAAACTTGCATTCTCCCTTATAGAAAAAACAAGAGAGAGGTCACAAATCCTATCAAAAATCAAATCAAAGCACTTAATCAAAAATTAAAAACATTGAGAAATGGAGATTGAACATACCTAGCAAACAAAAAATGGAGGGAGAGGGAGAACACTTTCATGGAAGCTCCCTTCCTGCACAAGCTTCCATTCCTTGAGAAGATGAAAGCTCCTTTCCTAGCATAGGGAAGTAGAAGATGGTAGGGAGTTGAAGCTATGTGAAGGTTGGGTAAGTAGGAGAAAGCAAGGGAGGAGGGAAACAGCAAAGAGACAAAGGTAAAACTATTTTGTAGAGCTTTGGGCCATGGCTTTTTAGTTCATGTACTGTCGGTATAGCCGTTGCAAATTCCTAGTATTTGTAGCAAAAATATGGAGTGTATTTAAATCTATTTCTATTGATATTTTTATCGTGAAAACCATAGTACTGAGGAATATTTTAGTCATGAGTTTTAGTCGTGAAAAACCATAATACTGAGGAATGTCGATCGATGATGGTAATGAGAGGCCCTAGACACTGATGAGATCGAACGCTCATAGGAACCGCCTACCTATATGAGAAGCAAGTGAAGCTTGTTGCATTGGATTGCAATACGTCTTGATGAATTGCTCAAGGCGCATCTAAGATATACATGATTTATAGATTGAGACTCTGAACACAATGATTTATTGTAGAACATTACTACAGATGTAGGAATATTGATCGATGATGGTAATGAGAGGCCCTAGACACTAATGAGATTGAATGCTCACATGAACCGCCTACCTATATGAGAGTCTAGTGAGTCTTAGACATGCCACATGTCATATTGGGAGCCATCCCATGGCTTTCTAGAGTCTAGTGTCACACTATATAGTGTTGTACTTGTTAGATATCAATGCTCCACTCTCGTGTAACTACGTGGGAACCAGCTAACTCTACTTGTAAGCCCCTCATATGAAGAGAAGGCATTTGAGTAGCTCGGTTATCTGATAGATCCTGGTTTGAACACTAGATGGGGGCCATGTGTGGCCTGATGGCTGGACGGAGTTGGCACACTGCTAACTTGGCTACAGGCAAGTGCGGGAAGGCATCCCATGACTAACCGCACTGAGGGTAGATAGAGCATTTCTCGGGGCAGCCCACTCTTGGGTTGCGGGGCTCCTTTGGAAACCCAGATGATCTCAGATGGCTCTGGGCCGAACAAGTGAAGCTTGTTGCATTGGATTGCATTGAACTTGTCTAATAGTACATCTTGATGAATTGCTCAAGGCGCATCTAAGATATACATGATTTATAGATTGAGAATGCAACTCTGAACACAACAATCTATGGGAGAACCTTACTACTACAGATGTAGGAGAACACTCAACAATACCCTATAGTGGCATATCTATGAGTAAAAGAAACTAACAAGTAAAAAGAGACACTTTGTTTGAGATGAAAGTATGCACCTGTCAGATAAAAGAGCTAAGTGAAAGTTATACATGTGAAAATAACACATGTTTTTTAAATTTGTATAATACATTGGAGAAAGGAGGAGCATTGAAGAAAAACACTACAAGCAAAGCAAGCCATTGAAAAGGATGTGGAGAGTAAAACTAGCAAAGAGGTCCATCTCCTTCTTTCTAACCTCTTTCTTTTATTCTATTCCATCTTCCTCTACATATTAGTGAATGATTAGTTTGCAAAAATGGAGACATGTTAGGAGATTGGAGAGCTAGGGGGTTGAAAACAATTGGACATAACCTCTCTTACAAAACTTGCATTCTCCCTTGTAGAAAAAACAAGAGAAAGTTTACAAATCCTACCAAAAATCAAATCAAAGCACTTAATATAAATTTTAAAACATTTATAAATGTAGATTGAACATACCTAGCAATGAAACAGTGGAGGGACAAGGAGAACACTTTCATTGAAGCTCCCTTCCTGCACAAGCTTCAATTCCTCACAAGATGAAAACTCCTTTCCCTAGCAAGGGGAAGTAGAAGATGGTAGGGAGAGATGATGCATGTGAGCAGTTGAAGGTATGTGAAGGTTGGGGTACGTAGGAGAAAGCAAGGGAGGAGGGAAAAAGCAAAGAGATAGAGGTTAAATTATTTTATAGAGCTTTGGTCCATGGCTTTTTGGTTCATGTACCGTTGGTATAGCCGTTGGAAATTCCTAGTATTTGCAACAAAAATATGGAGTGTATTTTAATATATTTCTATTGATATTTTATTCATGAAAAAACATAATACTAAGGAATATACCAATGGATACGCCAACTAATATATCTATTACAAACAATATACAAGCATGACATGTTTCAAAAAAGTATCGAACCAAGCAAAAATGAAAACCCCAATTGCATGCAAAATCTAACGATTGAAATCTACAAATTCAAAAAAACATTTACTTATCATCAAACATTGTTAAATTATGTGAATGGACAATACCTCACAGAGACCTTTGAAGGAAAAACATGATCAAACTTGTCCTCCTCAATGGTCCCTCTTGTAATCTAGGATGCTGAAGTTGATGAATTTGTCTGCAAAACTAATTATATGCTTCCAAACAACTCCAAATCTATTTCAAACCATCTTTTGTAAAAAACCTCAATAGTAAGAGTATGTCGTTTAAAACAAACAAATCTTTCTTCCTCTTCAAATCATGTATTAAAATAAAACAACACAATCACCAAAACAAACTACAAATTAACTACTTCTTCAAAGTTGCATCATAAAATCTCGTTAATACAACAAAGCATTTATTGTGGTTTAAGGGGTTTTATATATATTTTTGGAGTATTCACACGCTTTTGACATGCTGATGGATTGTGTTAATAAAGTGCATTCTTGTGGAGAGCATGCTTGAGCATATGTGAAGATTAATGACCTACCTTAAATCAGAGATCCAAGACGATGTCATGTATCTCACAAGGACATATGGACACATACATATCTCACAGGAGTTGCACCTGGGCTAAGCACATGAGAGACTAGAAGTAGTAGCAAGAGTTGGCAGAATTTTGAGGGTAGAAGATGGGATCTTTTCACCTTGGAAATAGCAACAAGGGCCATTTTGCATCCTATTTTATAAGTGTATTTTACTACTTATTATCTTGTCTTTTAATGTATTCTTTTTTAGTTCTTTTTCCTTAACATGCTATCATCATTTCTCATAGACAACTCTTGTTGATATTGGCCATTCACTAACCACCAACGATGGGTTTGAGCATGCTTATAGGCATACACTCGGGCTCTCTTCAACAATCTTGATTCAAAGGGACTACAACTCGACGAGTTTGCAACGAAAGAGGTAAGTCTTCAGCCTCTCTTACTTTCCAGACTAGTATCTTCTTTCAACTTATGAACATTTCCATTTCAATTCTCAAAAGGGTGACGTTGAGGGCAAGGCAAGGGAGGGGGGTGGAGGTGGAGGTGGAGGTAAGGATGGAGGTAAGGATGATAGATATGTGATAGGCCCCTTTGAGTGTGATAATTGAGGAGACAAGGCTTGTACTACATATTATCGTGCTTATAGGCATAAACTCGGGCACTCTTCAACAATCTTGATTCAAATGGAGTACAACTCGACTAGTTTGCAAAACAAAAGAGGTAAGTCTTCGGCCTCTCTTACTTTCTAGACTAGTATCTTCTTTCAACTTATGAACATTTCCATTTCAACTCTCAAACGGGTGACATTGAGGGCAAGGCAAGGGAGGGAGGTGGAGGTGGAGGCAAGGATGGAGGTAAGGATGATAGATATGTGATAGGCCTCTTTGAGTGTGATAATTGAGGAGACAAGGCCTGTACATATCGTCCAGCTTACTTCTTTAGACTTTGGTGTATTTATCGGATCATAGTATCTCATTTGGGTCTAGAGATGATTTTATATACCCTTATTTGGGTCTCTTTTAATTCATAATGCCTTATACAATCATGCTCCTTCAACGGATCTTTGTAATACATCTTGCGTATATATTCAGGCCTATTCAAGGGCTCATTTGTGATACACCTCACATTGTATTATGGTGACCTATAGTGGGGTAAAATGGGGCTTTGTGAATGCTATTCCACCCACAAATGTTTTTGTAGGATATATAGTGTCTATGTTTGACACCTATACTATCATTGAAAAAGAAAATATTAGGATCATTGAAGTTTATACCACCGAAGGTCATACCTTCACATTTTTATATGTTATTTACATCAAGCACTTATGATTATATTAAGGATCCCTTTCTTATATTCCAATAAATATGTCTATGCTTTCTAATGTATATTCCAATAAATGTATATCCCTTTTTAATGTATATTCCAATAAATATATCTATGCTTTCACAAACTAGGAAAAGTTTTCTTTCTTTATAAATTCCATTGGAATTTATTTATAAACTGGCTAATACTTTGTATGTGTGCTAGGATATAGTCAATTATAAGATGATGGATAACCTCTAGTGGTAAAGGAATAAGGCCATTTGCATTACTAGAGTGATCTGACATCATAGTACCTAGCAAAATACCATTGGCTTCACTCCTATGCAAAGCCTAGTCTCCCACATAGTAGCAATTTAGCCTCTCTACTAGGAGTCCGTCATGCTTGCACTACCCAAAGGAGAAATTGAGGCTAACTTGAAGCCTGGACAACTTCACGTCTCTGCAAGGGTCTTTGCCACATGTTGTGAAGATGAACTGCTCGCAAGTACTCCTCTCTGCCATCGGCATCTCAGCGAACAATGCACCCATGTTTGTCCTCCCCATGCTCTAGATTGTTGAAGCCTTCAACAATAATCCAAGAGTCTATGTCTGGGAACGTCTCTATCAATTGTCTCTAGAAAGCAGGGTGCTGCTGTCCACAAGCTGGGGCATAAACATTCATGATGCATGTCTTGGAGTCCCTACCATAATCATCCATCCATAATGCCCTACTTGTGATCAGCTCTCCATGGTCGAACACATCCACAGACACTGCTTGAGAAACTGAGATCCAGACTCCCCCACTCCTACCTATTGCCAAAACCACACTGTTGGGCCTCTCCTAGGCAAAAAATGATTATGTTGGCTAATGCCTACTACTAAAAACATATGCTCTTTCATCGAAAGGAAATCCACCAATCTCCCAACCATTGCCCTCTAAAGCTCTTGAAGGATATAGGTATTATGGCTACTATTGATGTGCACAATCGTGGAGCCCATGCACGTTTCAACTCACAAGTGTCCACCTCATGAAGAAGAAACTTGAGGAAATAGATCTCTCTTGTGAGAAGTAGCCTTCGCTACTGTGTTTGATCATCTCACTAAGATTTCAAGGGACATTTGGATGGAGAGTAATCTACATTCATGCATCTTCGTACAAAATGCATAACAAGTTCCATGCCAATCTCGAGGGCCCACTACATCATGAATGACACCTCAATCCCTAGCCTGCTGGTTGCACCTAGTGTGTAGAGACCAATGCGTGACTTGTGAGGTGTATCTCCGATCCTAGGTGGATGACACCCATGGCATAACCTATGCCAAGCCTCTCAAAGGAGAAGCTTAGCTGAAATGTAGCTGAGTTACCATGGTTGATCCACATATCCAGTCCCTATGGGCCCATTCACCCCTCCATCACGCTATATATATGGTCCATCATACAATCAAATAGAGAAGGGGTCCACTTTCTTGCCTGTGTAGGCAAAGTTAAAACCAGAAAGGGCACGTATGAGGCCAACCACTCCGATCAAGCCCCCTTTTCAGGTCTGAAGGATCATAACCATCAACTCTAATGTGAGGGGGTATGAATCAGGTATCTCTAGGTAGTTCTAGAGGTTGATGCTAACACCATGCCAAAGGCTCCACCAATGGAGTCTATAATGGACCTGTATTCCTTAGGAATCAAAGCTCACTAGAAAGCGAGGTATACGATGGGTTGACTCCATATCATCAAGTGTGAAACCATGGTACCAAGGGATAAGGTAAACAAGATGTTGGTCCAAAAAGAGTGGGCTCCACTCCACCAAAGCCTATGTAGTGTCAAGGGAACTCGAATCGAGAAGGAAAATCCCTCTGCCATAGATGGTAAATTCCTATATGTGGCCCCCATTCAATGCTAAGCTCACCTGCAACCAATCATGTACCTAGCTCTTGGTGGGTGTAAAGCCAACTATGCTACCTAAAAATACCCGATCGTGATGTGACTATATGGCTTTCTTCACCTGGTGTTTATAGTTTAGAGAAAGAAGAACCTTGACAACTCGGGGAGTCGATTGTACTACCATGTGAGCCCCTTGCTCCTCTAGCCAAACCAACACCACCAAGATCCATCTTCAAAAGAAAAACATAATCGCTACATTGTGGGAGGAGGAAGAAGGAAAAGAACAGCAAAGGAGCAAAGGAGAAGTCCTTCAGGAACCTCTACTAAAAAGGAAAACAAAGATAGCCAGCCCAAAGGAATAGGTGGGATGTGGGCTACTCTAATAGTCCCAAAAAAGGGGGTTGAAAGCTCCACGAAAGGCCTCAAACTGGAACACTAAGACCTCAAAAGGAAAGGGTTGGACAAGGTTCAACAGCAAGAGCCTCTGCTCCTAAAGGTAGACATAGAGGATGGGGCTACTTGCTCGAGATAAGGGCTAATGAGTCCTCCTTAGATCCTCAAAAGGGAGGTGCAGGGTCAGTAATGCATTGCACCCTACCTTACCACACTTGGAGAAAGCCCTAGTAGCCGTACCCTGTTGTTCCTAGTCCACAAGTCAGGCATGGGGGGCACATGACCACAGAATGAGTGGGGGTATTGAAGAAGGAGCTCAAGAGTGGCATAGGGAGATGGAGGGGGGCACAGGGGGGGAAGCTTGGTGATGGTGGGAGGGGGGTTAAGCACATCGAGAGGAGGAGAAGCTTGCAATGCATTGTATTCTGTTGTATGAAATTGTTGGTCTTAAGAGATTTATAGTCCATTGGTCTTTCCTCTATGTGCATTCATCAGGTTGTTTTGCCCTTTTTAGAGCGCTGATTGCGTGCATTGGCTCTTCCATCATCACTGCTAGTGTCAAAGTCTGTCATGCCATCCTTGATGTCAATGGCTACCACATGAGTAGCACTGAATGTTTCGTCTTTGCAGATTTTCTTACTTAGGCTTGCAATGAACTAGGTTATGAGGTACTTATCATTGGGGCGTGGGTCACATTTGACAATTAAGCATTTCATCTTTCCAAGGTACGGGTGTACATCTTCCCTTTGACCTTGTTCAACTTTGCTCAATTGGAGAGAGGGGTCATCTTGTAGTCGTTCTATTTGGAACCGCCTCTTGAATTCGGTTTACAGCAAGTCCCATGTGGCTTGTAGTCATTCCATTTGGAACCGCCTCTTGAATTCGGTTTGTAGCAAGTCCCATGTGGCTCATTCTTCCACCATGAGGTCGAGGTACCATTTGGAGGCTTCATCAATCAAGGCCATGGGGAACCATGCGACATTGGTTTCATTTGATTGATCTCCTCCATCTCGACATGCGGCATCAAAATGCTAGAGGAATCTTGTTGGATCACCCCGGCCATTGCATGTAGGAGTTGCAAGTTGCATGTAGGAGCTACATGTTGCATGTAGGATTTGGATGTATTTGGTAAGTTCGAGTTTGCCCGGGGGTCGCCTGCGTTGATTGTTATTGTTGTGGCCAAAATTGTTGTGAGCGTTAAAGAAATTGTCCTGATCCGCTTCTAGTTCAAGGTCACCATCATCGCAACGACCACGATCTGCCATGCTGTGACTTGGGGGGAGTCAAATGGATTGGATGGATTGCAAGGGGGGAATTCGGGGCCGAGGTTGGTTGGAGATGTTGGTTGGAGCATAGTTGCATACAAAAATATCACGAGGTGGATTGGGTACCTCCTCCAGGAGTTTGGGTGTTGATGTAGTTGTGTTAGGGGGGTTAGAGATGCGTTAGTGTTAAGATGTGCCTAGATTGTCCCTCATGAGCATGGGAATGTGTCGGTGTAGACGAATTGTTAATTGGAAGTCACGACGGATTGTTATGAGCAAATTAGTACAAAAAGGGCACACGAGGGCATAGCATGGTGTTTTTGTGGAAGAGTGGGAGAAAATAGATGCATTATGGCAAGAGGAGTGAGTACACAAGAGATATTGAAATGGGTGTTCTATCATCAATGGCAATCAGCCCTATATCATAGGCTCCTCCCCATGTGGGGACCTTTGTACTACATCACTATCTATGTCATGGTCTTGACACATCATAGCACTAAGTGTGCTACATTAACTACACACACTCAAACATGTGACTGCTAGTGTAAGCACACATGCACCTAGTAAGGCCTTGATCACAAATGTGCCAACATACCCCCCCTTAAGGGTTTGCCTCTTGCTATGTCAAGGATTCATCTAGGCACATAGTTTCACAAGCCATCTCATGGTGGTCAAGGATAAATCTATGGCTAGGATCTCATGCTAGCAAGGGTGCCCAAGGGTCAAGGTTTACAAAAATGTGATAGACCCCCCAAATGGTTATCTTCCTTGCATGTACAAGGATTAATATTAGGCCTTTGTGTGGACCTAGTTTCTCATGTTTGCAAGAGGTACCATGGAGGCAAACACATATCACATAGCCTACATCATATGGTGACCAGAGGTGATTTACAAAAAGACTATAAGAAAAAACATAACCAAGACATTCTTTTTGGAGTACTACTCCAAGCAGAGAGCCTAAAAAATTGACTACATGACCAAGTGGTGTGACTAAAGCTCAATATGTTGGACTCTAGAAAGCCCAATCTACCACAAATTTTGATGCTTCATTTGCTTATGGAGTTCTTCCTTCAGTAAGATTTGCTTTGTTGTTGATGTAGTTCTTCTTCACATGACATGCTTCATTCTCTTTGGAGTTGTAGTGGGAGCCATTTCTCTCGTCTTCTAAAAGAGAAGCTTCAATATCCACCAAGATGGATGTAAGAGTGTTGCTATACTCTTCATTTGGAAGACTTTTGAGTAAAACTTGTGCACCAAATACCTTTTTAAGTTGCACCCAAACTTCATGTGAAGTCTCACACCCATCTACGTGATGAATGTATGAGTCACTAAGTCCCAATGCTATGATAGCAAGGGCCTTTTCATATTGGACTATCCATTGTACTTCCCTTTTTTTCATGATGGTGAACTTCTTGTTCTCCATAATCTTCTTGAAATGTCTGAGCTTTATCTTGGTACCACGACATATCATCTTGATCATATCACATCTAAGCTCATCACTTACAATCTTTTTAACATCAAGGTCAGGGTAAAGCACCTAATGAAAAGTGATGATCTTCTATATATGTAACTATGAACAAGTAAGTACCTTTGGGCAACTCCTCCACCTTGTGAAGACATGATATTGAGTAGGTCTTACCACTTGATATATTATTCAAGGGCAGTGTCTATACTCTTACACAAGTCACCAATCTCCAAAATGATGACTATCCCTTTGCAAATGGCACTCAAACATAGACAATGTAAACATCATCACCATAAATGACAAGTACCATGACACTTGTGGAGTCCATTTTGGAGTCAATACTTAGTCAATTAGAGATCTACTAGTGCAGCCATCTAAAACAGATATAGAACAAAATTTTTGACTGGTCAAACCTTTAAAATGGTCATTTGACCAAATTTTGACTTTTTCCCCCAAATTGAACAATTTGAGGCTAGAGGGTGCAATTGAAGTTGAAGAGAAAACCTTTGAGAGGGCTTTCAAAGGAAAATGAAAGCTTGCATACTAGAGAAGGTCCACCATCCAAGGGAATGTGAAATGCCGCAATGTGTCGCTGAGGGAAGAGCTGGAAAAATGATTGGTTTTTCCTCAAATATGCCATCGATTGAGCTAAAATTTCACCAACAGCTTGCTTATAGTATCACCCAGCTTGTATTCAAAGCATTTGTCGAGATATGGCTCTGGCAAGTGGCACAAAACTTGGTAAATAGTCAGAGTGTCAGCATGGGTGACTGGAGTCAAATTTTGAAAAATCCCTTGAGGTGGACGTTTGCCCAGACGTGAGAAATATTCAACTAAAAGGGTTTGTCCAAAGACGAAGAGATGAGGGAGAACTAGCTCTTACAAGATTTTGGAAAGAAAGAGGCTGAAATATGGAAGAAGATGGAGGATGGAGAAGATGATGATGTGGTAGCCTAGGAGTCTAAAAGCTTAAGGAGGATCATAGCTCTGATACCACATGTGGAAAAGTGGGGGATAATAGATGCATTATGGCAAGAGGAGTGAGAACACATAAGATATTGAAATGGGTGTTCTATTGATTTGAGAGGGAAGTTCCTCTTTTATAGAAATGGAGATAGGGTGTCCTAAAAATGGCACCTCTCCTACATCAATGGCAATCAGCCCTATATCATAGGCACCTCCGCATGTGGGGGCCTTTGTACTACATCACCACTTGTACATGGTCTTGACACATCATAGCACTAAGTGTGCTATACTACCTACACACACTCAAACATGTGACTGCTAGTGGATGCACACATGCACCTAGCAAGCCCTTGATCACAAATGTCCCAATAGTTTTTGTGCGTGAAATCGTGGTTCAATCCGTGCCCAATTCGGGTTTCGAGGGGGTCTTTGGCCTTAAGTTTGATGTGAATGGTCTTTAGATTAAACTAGGTTAATTTTGTCTAACCTACTAGTTAGTCTAACTAGCTAGTTACTGTGACTAAGATAAATGTCAAGTTTATCTAACTGGAACACCTAATTGTTGGTTAATGCAACTAACCTAACAATGCTAGCTACACTAACTATATTGTTAGTTTAATCTAACTTAAACTAACCCACAATAAAGTTAACCTAATATAGGTTAAGAATAACCTAAACTAGCTATAGTCAACTAACCTAGGGTTAGTTTAGCATTTGTTTAGGGTTTTTTTTAAATAAAACTAAGGAAGGGGGGGTAGCCGCCCGAGGGGAGGGGGTTGGTGGTGGAGGGGGGTGGTTGGAGGGGGGTGGAGGATGCGAGGTGAGAGGAGAGGGGAGGGAGGGGTGTGTGGAGACAGAGGGCGGGGGTTGTGAGGATGAGAGGAGGGTTGGAGGATGTCACTGAGGGCGTTGGGTGAGGAGCGATCATCATCGCAAGCGATTTTGCCATCGGGCGGGCTATAAGAGATCTCAACAACATCATGGTCCTCTCCTCATCTAATTTGGTACTATCTACCTGACTCAATTTCACATATGGAGGCAATGGAGTATTTACTACCTTACCCCCCTCCATATTGAAATGTTGCAACACTTTTGTAACATACTCCTTCTGTGAAAGCCAAAGGAGTTTCCTACTCCAGTCACGCATGATGCGTACACCAAGAATATGACCTATAGGTCCCAAATCCTTCATGCCGAAGGCCTCATGCAACTTGGCTTTCAATGCATCGAGATCATAAGTGTTCTTGCTAGCCAATAGCATATAATCCACATAAAGTTCCATGAGTATCAGGCTATTATCCTTAGCCCTTTTAGTGTAGAGACAGTGATCAATCTCACTTCTTCTGAAACTTGGGATCGAGTGAAAGCATCAAACTTCTGATACCATTCTCTAGGCACTAGATTAAGATCATAGTGACTCTTTTCAGCTTGCAAACAAATTCTCTTTGCCCTTTTCTTCAAAGCCTTCCGGTTGTACCATGCAAATTTCCTCATGCAAATTCTCGAGCGGTTCACAAGAGGAAACTTATGATATCACAGGAGTACAATAGGGGGGGTTTTTGAAATGAGGCACAAGCTTATACATTAGGGGTGGGGGCCCTTTTTATTTTTCCCAATATTGAATTTAAGTTAGGGGGCCATGCCATATTTAAGAGGGGGGGACATAGTATAGGCTACCTTGGGTAACTAGCCCAAACAAGTTTGGTTTTGTGTACGGTTTTAAATCGTCATAGGGAAAGTAATCTAAATTTTCTTATTGTGTAATCTAAATGCTTGAGAAAGAACATAGATTTAAGGAAAGGGGGGGACATAGTAGAATTTTGGTGGTACCTTATATAAGCTTGAATAGGGGTGTGTTTATCATCATATGTGGATCTTAAATAGGGGATTTTCTTGAATTTCATGCACGCAGGTGACGTCCCCCTTTAATGAAGAGTGAATCCCCTGGGTGCAAATCCCCATGCAAGAAAGTTGTCTTGACATCCATATTCATAAGCTCCATATCCTCTACACATCTAAGTGTGGTCATCTTCACAACCGGAGAGAAGATCTCATCAAATTCCACACCCTTCTCTTGATTGAATCCTTTAGCAACCAAACGGGCCTTGTACTTAGGCACATCATCACCTTCATCTTGTAGACCCATTTACTTGCAATCAACTTACATATCTGCCACATTTGTCTCATCATTGACCACCAAATGGTGATCCATCATCTGCCCTTGATTGTGTACCTATGGGGGTACCTGGTGGCACCATTTCCTACACATTCGTCGGTGCATGGACAGCTTGCTGTCTATCAACATATGCGGCTAGATTTACATCTCGAAAAGTGATTCTCCTCATTTTCACATCCCTCATGGGTGTCTTATGCATCTTTTTTTCATTAAAGACCACATCATGGCCTCGTATGATTTTCTTTGCTTCTGGACCCCAGAGACAATAGCCCATCTCTTTCACCATAACCTAGAAGATGCATTTCCTAGACTTAGGATCTAGTTTCTTTCGAAGCTCTTTTGGCACATGTGCATATGCCTCACAGCCAAATATACGCACATGAGAGTAAGAGGGCTTCTTGCCACTCAATGCCTCTTCAATAATACCACCATCCAAACTCTTAGTAGGTGATCTATTGATCACATGCAGTGCAGTCTTCATTGCCTCAGCCCAAAAACCACCAGAAAGACTTGCATTGGAAAGCATACATTGCAAACTTTCTTAAATGGTGCGGTTCATCCGTTTTGCAACTTGGATTGTGCTTTGGAGTATGACAAGATGTGAGCTCCCTCTTGATCCCACCTGTATCACACAAATGCTGAAAGTCATGAGAGATATACTCTTTACCATTATCAGTCTGTAGGCATTTAAGTGTTCTCTCTGACTCGTTTTCAGCCAAAGCTAGCCATTTTTTAAATACCAGCCCCACCTAATGACCATGTAGGCATGGGACCACATATGTCTGAATGTACCAAATCAAGCCTTTCATGCTCTTTCTTTCCCCTTCTTTTATGGGCTGATTTAGTCTGCTTCCCATCGAGACAATGCTCACAAAATTCAAAGTCAGAAAAAATCAAATGCGATACATAACCCAAACAGCATAAGAGTTTCATTCCATTATGGCTCATGTGTCCCAACCTGCAATGCCACAAAGAAGTACTTGGCTACTCGGTTATTGCAACAACATGATCAGACACCCTTGATACATGTAAAGGATACAAATTCCTACACTTGGCACCCTTGGCCAAAACCGTACAGCCCTTTTGAATTTTCCAACTTTGAAAGCCAAAAGTGGTCTGAAAATCAGCATCATCTAGCTAACCTGCCACTGAAATAAGACTTTGGTTAGCTTAGGTACATGTCTCACATTTTTCAAAACAAATGCTGACCCATTTGCAAAAGAAAACTTTATGTCACCTGCTCCCACTATGTCACATGCATAGTTATTTCCAAGATGCACACAACCTGTCTTTCCACTATCATAAGTGATGAACCATTCCCTATGGGGAGTAACATGGAATGAAGCACTAGAGTCCAAAATCCAATCCTGGGAATATGCATCATCTGAAGTAGTAAGCAAGTCTCCATGTAGACTAGTCATGAAGAGAATGTCATTGTCACTATTATCAGTGACTGCATTAATCTCTTCGATCTATTTGTCCTTTGTCCTCCCTTGGACTCTCTTCCTTCTTATTTTGCATTCTTTTTCTTATCATTTTGCTCTCTTTTTAGCTTGTAGCAATCCTTTTTCATGTGGCCCTTCTTACCACAATGGTAACACTCAATGTTCCATGCCTTGGATTTGCTATGAGACTTCCCTCTTTCTTGGGACTTCCCCCTGACTGTGATCTGCCCCTTTGCACATTTAAGGATGCATCCTACTTGTTTCCATCCATAGACTTCCGTCTAATCTCCTCGGCCAACAAGCTATCCACAACATCATCAAACTTCAGTACTCTACCAGGTGCAAAGTTACTGACAGCTATATGAAAGGTATCCCATAAGGATGGCAATGAACACAAGAGGAATATTGCCTTAGTCTTCGCATCAAAATTCATCTTCTGAGCCTAGATTTGACTAAAAATAATATTGAAGTCATTCAAGTGGGAACCAATGGAGACACCTACCTTCATCTGCAGTTCAAACAACCTCTTCATGAGGTAAACTTGATTAGAGGCAATTTCTTTCTCATAAGTAGCACATAATTTATTTCACAAATATTCCGTAGTGTACTCATTTACTATTGTGAAATAGAGTGACTTTGCAAGATGAAGTCTAAGAGTAGACTTTGCTAATGCATCATTCCAATCATCCTCAGACATATCTGCAGGCTTAGCTCCAATCCCAACCAAGGATTTAATTTGCTTCTTTTGAATAAGCACATCCCTTATCTGTTCTTTCCATAAAGAAAAGTTTGTCCCATCAAACTTTTTAATGCTGAAAAACTCCTTTTCAGACATGGAAGAGGATGCCATGATGCAAATGAAAAAAAATCCCAAATGCTAGTGCCTACAAGAGAGAAATCACACCAAATACTAGGTGCACCCAAATATGTCTGCCTTAAAGAAGGATAGTGTCACCAAAACTCAAGGCTAAGAATCAAAATGCATTTGACTCATGTGCATATACTATGCATCCATATAAGCAAATCTGGCCCAAAAGAAAATGTCAACCTGCAATGACAAAACAATGGCAAATCAAATGCCAATAAGAGCCAAATCCCTCAAGCATAAACACCCTCAATGGCCATAAGCATCAATAATGTCTCCTCCAAGAGAGCATAGCACTATGAGTGCATCAACTGCAATGTATCGAAGCTTTCCCTCGGTATAAAATAGCATCTGTGTGCTAAATGTCCATCAATAAAGCATCCCACAAGGCAATCTGGGCCTATGAGCAAATCCAACAAGGATTGCAATGCATCTAAATGGCATGTAAAGCATCCACTACAACGCAATGCAAACCACAAATGAGCGCACACATGGCTCAGAAGACAGAAGGAGAGTGATCTGCATAAGGTATATCCAAGAAATCACGGCCCCACGACAATGACCGCTAGTGAAAATAGAACTTGGGATGCCTCAAAACATGGGCATCACTTCATACTCGGAATGAGCAAGACAATTTGCAAATATCTCTCTTTTGCTGCAACTCCAAAATCCCAACCGATGAATGGGAAATGGAGAGTCAACCCTTGCAATTGACCTGTAATCCAAAAATCAAAGTTTTGAAACTTTGAATGGATTTTTGACAGAGAAACAGACGATTCGGCACCTCAGAGAGACAAAACTTCTCCAAATCTCTATGGAATTGCAAAAGAGTTGACAAGTAGGGGTTTTTAGGCCTTCGGAATGCAATGGAGCTAACAGTTTTGGAAACCATGGTCTCAATCACGGGGTCCAACACACGAACCAAAAAACTTTTTTGCAAACATATCTATTTATAAACACCACAGAGTGCAAATGATGAGCAACACAAAAGTTTTATGACCCCTTGAGTCCACTAGAATTAACGGATTTGCTCGAATGGTTACTTCAAACTCAAGTTCGAACACACTGGCAGAAAAACGTTGAAGCAGAGACACTGAGTCATAAATCCAACAAAATGATGCCAAATTTAAGAATAAAGATGTTTTCGAACTCCCAAAGTGCAATGGACACCAAAAGCAAGAAATGGTTGCCTCTACAGGTCATTCTAGACTCTCTATCATCTCGAAAGGAATAGGGGAATCATCAAAAAACGTCTTTTTTTGCTCCAAAACCACTTAGAGAACTTTCCAAAGGTTTCTACAAGGTCTCTATACACCACGATGCAGGTAAAGTCATCCAATGGAGCTTCTCCTTCCTCCCACAAAGCTATAGTAGTAGAATTCAGGCTCCAGCAACACTCGGGCTCAGCTAGAACACCCGCGCTCTAATACCAGTTGAGAGATCTCAACAACGAAATCAGAATGGAAGAGAGTGAGAGAGAGGGAAAGAGCCAAAAGAGAGAGAGACACAAGTTTTTGTGGGTGCAGAACACCCTAATCTTCTATGTCATCCATATATATATGTGTTTGAGTATTGTACATAATTGGTGTAAGGTACACTGGCCTTCAACCCCCATAGGGTACGCCGCCTCTGGTACTTCCGCCTTCAGCAGGCGGCCAGTGGCTAGCCTTGCAGAGCCCTTAAAGCCCTTAAGAGAGGGAAGGGGGATGGGGAAGCGGGGGGGGGAGGGGAAAGGGGGGGGGGGGAGAGGGGGGGTGTGGTGGTTGGGGGGGAGGTGGGAGGGGGGGTGTGGGGGGGAGGTGGGGAGCAAGGGGTGGGGGTGGAGGAGGGGGTTGGGGGTGGGGGTGGAGCGTGGGGGGGGGGTTGAGGGGGGGAGATGGAGGTGGGGGTTGGTGGTGGAGGGGGGAGGAGGCGGGGGTGGGGGGTAGAGGGGGGGGGAGGTGGAGGGTGGTGGTTGATGGTGGAGGTGGGGGAGGGGGGGGGTTGGTGGTGGTGGTGGGGTGGGAGGGGGGAACTTGATAGATAGAAATCTTGAAGGAAATTCAAAGGGAGGAGGAGATGATCACCTTCAATGCTCTCCCAATTCTTTCTTGATGTAACATGATTGTTGAGGGTGAAAGGATGGTGGGTGGATGGCTAGGTGATCGTTGTTGCGAGAGGGGCTCAAAGCAACTCGACGATGAGGATGGGAGTAGGGTGGTGCTAAATGGAGAGGGATGAGGGTCTTGCGTAGGGCTCAAAATGGGGAACAAGATGGAGGCTATATGTGGAAGAAGAAGAATGAGGGGGTGGAGTGGGTTCTTATAGGAATGGAGGTGGCGGTTTAGGGTTAGGGTTATTAAATCTTCCTATGCCATAATTTTTCATGGTTAGCTTGGATTGCTCTTCTATAATAAGGTGAAATGTTCAAAATTGCAAGCTCTACACATTGGTGTCCATTAGGTAGCCTGATTTGTTCTTTAAGTGGCTTCTTTTTAAGAAATAAAAGATTTCTTAAGGCAGTAACCCTTGCAAGGTTAATACTTGGGATTGATGTTTTTGGCTAGAGTTGGAATTTTTTTTAAACTCTCCTTGCCGTTGAGTGTTGGTGTTTGTGATAGTTTGTGGTGGTTTCTTCTTCACACATACTTGCATATGTCTACTCGTTACTTTAGATGCTAGTCTCCCCGGTAGTGGCACCGAATGTTTGCTCTTTCCCACGGCTTCTGTAGGAAGAGTAGGGTGTTCTAGGTATGCAAGGTTTCGAGGTTTTTTGTCACCTACAGATATAGTGGTGTCGTCGTTGTGGTATAAGTGTAGCTTAGGACCTTGGGTTGTATTCCGATGAGAGATGTAGGGTTAAGTGTGGTAAGCAAACATCGCGCATGTTTGTATGAAAGGAACATGCATCATCGTGTTTGGGATAATAAATGATTTTTTCTCTATTGGGGATTGAAAGGTTTAGAAGTAAGAGGGAGGTTCAGGGTTCAGAAGAGGATCCAGGGTTCAGAAGGAGTTTCGGGTTTTAGAGAGGTTCCACGGTTTAGAAGGAGTTTAAGGGTTAGAAGGAGGATCCAAGGTTCAGAGTAGAGTACATGGTAGAGAACTCATCTCCCCCGTAGATCATGGAGGTCAAGGGTTGAGGGACTAATCTAAGGAATAAGGGTTTAGGGGGAGCATAGTAGCGGGAGAGGAAGAAGGTGTAAGAGCATGGGGGAGGAGAAGGGAGGAGGAGAATGGAGGGGAAGGAAGGAGGAGAGCGAGGAGGAGGGAGGGGAAGGGAGGAGAAGGAAGAGCATAGTAGTGGGAGAGCAAGAAGGAGAGGTTTAGGGGGAGCATAGTACTGGGAGAGGAAGAAGGTGTAAGAGCATGGGGGAGGAGAAGGGAGGAGGAGAAGGGAGGAGAAGGAAGGAGGAGAAGGGAGGAGGAGAGGGAGGAGAAGGGAGGAGGAGAGGGAGGAGAAGGGAGGAGAAGGGAGAGGAGGAGTTGCAAGGTTGGAGGAGAGGGGAGTAGGAGGCAAGGTTAGGACATGCTTTTGGACGTGGAGTGCAAGGGAGCATGGACACTTGGAGGCAATTGATTGGAATACCAAAGTAGAACTCAACACAATGTCTCAAATACTGTGGGCTTCATGCCATTATGGTATATTTCTACAAGTTGGAGAGCTTCTCTCTCTGCATCTAGGAATTGTAAGACTACATGTAGAATTTTCGTATAGAAGTTGCAAGTTGCATGTAGGACTTGCATGTAGAACATGCATGTAGAAGTTGCATGTAGGACTTGCATGTAGGAATCGTATGTAGAACTTGCATGTAGAACATGAATGTTGGATTCCTAAGAGAGATTTTATTCCTAGCCTTTTGCAAGTACAAGTGGAGTTTTGCCACTACTCTACACACACATTATGTGCTACTTAAGTCCATGTTGACAGAGGGTCAACACGGACAGCCACGATCCATGCTCCATGAACCCAATCATTGACAGGATTAGCATGAATTTAGGATGGGAATCTATTTGTCATCATTATTCCCATCCTAGACCAAGTGGTCTAGGATGGGTTTAGCATTGGAATAGCCACTTTGTCTCCCATTGTGGACCCTAGCCCCAAGACCCTAGGAGCCAAAATGGGATCCCTCTTTTTTAGGAATTAGAAAGCATAAAATGATGACATGTGTCCTTGTTCCCACCTTCTAAACACATGAAATGATGCCATGTGTCCTCTCTCACCTAACCCATCCCTAGTTCTTTTGACTCTTCACACATGGTGGGAAGGAAATAGGATAGGAAAACATTTAAATATGGATGGGACCACTTTTTCCCATTCCCATCGTAAGACTTGTAAGTATGCCAAATTGGAAAGGGTAGCAAGTTGAGATGGAATATTGCCGGTGATATTATTCTAGCATAGCTCTCTCTCCTTGAGGCCAATTAGTATGTTTAAAAGATTGGGAAAGACTAGGGTATGGGGGTCCGTACTATGGAGGGCTAACTTTTTAGCACTAATCTATGGCCGAAATGCCCTTTATGAATTCATGATTCAAATTTCAAGCTATTATAGGGAGCTAAATTTTATATTTTAACTTTTTGAAAATTTGATAGAACATTCGGATTTCAAGTTTGAAGCTATTCTAGGGAGCTAATTTTTATTTTTTAAGCTTTTTGAAAAAATTGTGAAACATAGAAAACTATGAGAGCCAATGTAGGCATTGTTTATCCAAAAATAGGTGAAAGAAGAGCTTGACACATCATCTTTTTCAATGAGAAGGTGGCACCCACCTCCCTATTAGAGGAGTTGCTGACATTTTTAAGGTAGCCGCCTCATTACTAGCCCCTTTACCCTAGTGGTGGGAGGGTGGCCATGTGCCATCTTCACACATGGTGGCATGAATATAATGGTGTATTGGCAAATGCTCACCAGAACTGTGATGTGGGTTCTCTTGGTTGAAGGTGATAATCATTGGTTAATTTGCAGCAACCTGGGTTCAATAACTAACGGCAGCATGTCTGCCAAGGTTTCTAATTGGTTGATAGGTATATGGGTAGGGTGGCCAATGCTTGGGTGGGGGAGTTGCACCAACATGTCTTTTATTGAATCATCTTGCGACAAATCTAGCATTGCCTCTTTTTCATAGATGGCTACCGCCTCGTTTGAACCCAACCTAAGGTGGGCTTGTCAAGGGAGGTGAGGGAGTGGAGGTTGGAGAAGGAGGAGGTGATGGGTGTTAGCGGAGAGGCTAAGGGAGTGGAGGGAGGAAGGGGTTGGAGAGGTTGAAGTTGGGGAGGAGGAGGGACATGATGTGGTGGTGGAGGGGTCATGAAAGACAACTCATGTAGTGGAGGGGTCCTAAACAAGCGACAACTCATGTTTCCATTGGTAAACATGAATTTTATGTAATACCCAATGGCGAAAATGAGAACTTATGGAGGCATGGTAGGTTTTTGTTGTGGCCATATGAACCCATAGGTGTGCATTGGCTTGGTTAGTACACTTCCCTTATCTTAAGTAGGAAATAAACTTGAAAAATGATTGGATGAAGGAAAAAGCATCTTTCCAATTCGTTAGCTATCCATTATTGATATTATGCTTTTAGAAGTTTACTTCCTCCCCTCTACTTTTTAAAAGTGTGTTTGGGGATCTGCTGGAGAAGGAGAGGCGGATAGGTTTTGAGAGGAATTAGTGGACAATTTAAGGGAGGTAAGAGAATGGAGGGAAAGGAATGCTCATGTGGTGGAGGGGTCCTCAACAAGAGGCACGTACAAGATTTCAAGCAATTTTTTTCTGACTTTGTTCTCTTTATAGAACTTGACTCTCTCTACATGCCAAAACGAGGTTTTAAAAAAACGAAGAGCAAAGGGCTTGCCACGTGGCACCTTCTTGAGCCTGCCCTCACAAGACGTGCCCAACACGTTGTCACGCCGAGGCCACCACTCTCATCCAATTTTGGAATTTCTGAGAAGCTTTTGAGAAGGTATGGTGGCGACACAAGAACAAGCAATGAGGAGGCGGGTTTGATGTTGTTTCGAGGAACGCGATACAATCATGTTGCCCTAGTGGTCACTCTTAAAATATGCGAGGGACGCTATTAGTCACTCTTTAAAATATGTGAGGGACGCAAAGGAATGGAGTAGTAAATAATCTTGCGCCTAATTAGTCACTCTTTAAAATATGTGAGGGATGCAAAGGAATGGAGCAGTAAATAATCTTGTGCCTAATCGCATATGCGACTCTTTCAATTAATTAATTGGTTGGTACATGCCTAATTGCGAATTTACCTAAGCTACTATCTTGCGAATTAAGAATTAACCTATCTAATCTATGTTTCTGCGTGCTCCCTCTTCTCCCTCTGCGTCCTCCTCCTGTTGTTCACTCCTTCCTCCTCCCTCCTTCCCTCTCGCTTCCTCTTACTCCATCCTCCCTTGCTTCTCCTTCTCCTCATGCTCCCCCCTCCATTGCCTCTCAGCCCTGCTCTCTCCCTCCACTCCCGTCCAACCTCTCCCTCCCTCCACTCCACCCACCCCTCCCGCCTCTCTTCCTCCAATTCCCTTCTCTCTTCCTTCTTGTATTGGGGAGGGCTTCACAACCCCCCCTCCTCACTCTACCGCCCCCTTCCTCCTCTTATACCCAGTGCCAGAACATTCTGGAACGAGTGGCTTTTCGAAGAAGCCACCCCCATATGTAGTCGCTCACACCCCCCAAGAACTAGATCCGGGCATGCACCTAGGTCAAGAAAGAAGTTGAAGATTTAGTAAAGTTGTAGCACATTGAACATGCATTGATCAACTAAGCGCATAGTCGTTTGGAATCTACATAGCACTTTGAATTTCGTACATAGCACTTTGCATTTAGAATTAGCACTTAGCATTAAGCAACTAGCATTTTTGCATTTGGCACATAGCACTTTGTATCCAACACATAAACAAATAAACTTAACCACACATTTGTGTGGGGGGAGAGTCGGCACATTTCCTCTCCAAAAATTATAAGACCAAGGAACGTGTGGGTAGATTGCCCATTGCCCATTGCACTTGACACATAGCATTTTGCATTTGCACTTTGTACTTTGAACATAGCACTTTGTATATTGCATTGGAAAGTGAGCCTTAAATTGTATACTACATAATTGGATTCCACTTTTAATTTGGCACATAAAATTGTTGTCATCCCCAAGCAAGATTTGATGAGATACCTTCACTTTGTGTAATGGATTGGCTTCTCTCAATCTCGATAGTTGGAAAAGGTTTGGTCATCCCAGGGATATGCTTCTTCTTGAGCAACCATTTACATCAACAATCAGTGGCTTAGCATCATGCAACCGGGATTTTTATGTTGATGTATAATCTTATTCTCATGTCACAGGGACCTTCATTGACAAGCAGTTTGTGAGCGCCTGGACCTTATTTGACAAGCAATCATTTCATTATCTGCAATCCAAGGTCCAATGTTTTCTCAATTGTCCTATCATAAACATGTGCTCAAGGCCTTATGTCATCCACACAATCCTATTACATAACAATTTGCTACGAGCTTTAAGTTATGCATATTTCCTCCATGCACTGAAGAAGCAGTTTTTATGTGGCAAGAACAATCCCAAGATGCCAAGAAGAAGAAGAGCTTGGGCCAGAAAATGTCGAGTAATCTCCAACAACTCCAACATCGAAGCAAACGCTCCCCGACTCTTACACAATGCCAATTAGGGGAGATTTGGGGTCTCAAAAGGGCCCCCAATTCGTGTTCCCTAATTTCAAGGGATTAGAGAGCAATTTAAGGTGTACCAATGAGAGTGCTCTGAGGTGTGGGGCAATGCCATGTTGAAGTTGACAAAAGCATTTAATTGTGTGGAGACCTCTAACCTAGAGTTTGGACCCATGATCTTGACTCCCAACCCTTGATCTAATTTTCAATCTAAGGGATACATTCAAATTTGAAGTAAAGCACTCCCAACCATTAGATCAAGGGGTAGATCTAAGGGCTACCATCAAAGGATAGAAGGATGAAATCTCCACCCTTGATCAACACAAAGATCTAATGGACAAGATGAGAGGAAAATGCGCTTCAATATGGGCCATAGATTGCTAGTAGATCCAAGGGAGGAGATGAGTGAAAATGGCGCTTCAATCCGGGCCCTAGATTTGCAAGTAGATCAAGGGATGAGATGAGGGGAAAAGGTGCTTGAATCCTGGCCCTTGATTTGTAAGTGAGCAATCTAGACCATCCAAAATACGCTTCAATCCTAGCCCTCCAAAATGCGCTTCAATCTCCACCCTCCATTAGGCACCTCCATCTCATACATTGATCTAGGACTTGAATCAAGGGCCCATATTAAAACCCACCTTTCCCCTCTTAATGAGGCCTCCCCAAAGTCAAATTTTGCCTTTTGGAGCCCACCAAAGGGCATCCACCATCCACTAAAGACATCCTAGACCTTTGATCTATCCACCATCACCTCCATCCAAAGGCCAAGGTTGCCCAATCTCAAAATAAAGGTACCCATGTCAGTTGAGTCAATGCTACGGGTCCCTTAGCCCATGGGTTACCATAGTAGGTTCATTTCTAATTAGCTTAATCTGTTCCTTATGAGGACCCCGAATCTCCCCTAATTGATTGGGAGTACAATCTATATGTAAATCATTCAAATTATCATTTCATATGTTTGTCTGCGCATAAGTTTTTTTCGCATGGTCTCATCACATTTTTCGAATGAGACTGCCATCATTGTCGGCCAACTAAACATCTCCATCGAGTTTTTAATATTGGTCGTTGCCATGCTCCGAGCCCATCAACGATTGCTGCTTGCCTAGATATATTATGCCAATTTTGCTCAATGCTTGCTATCTTGATCAACTTGCTATGCCAAAACGATTTGAAGCCGACCGTCATGCTACTTTTGCTACTAAAGCCCACACTAAGCGGCCTCTACGCCTTTGTTGATTATGTTCCATGCTCATAGTCATGCCATGATACATCCTTTATTGGTTGGTCTTTAGTCTTTCTTCGTGTTGGACCTTGAAGCATAGCTGCTCTCATAGTTCTACTGATTATCTATTGTCTTGCCTAGAAATTGCTAAATGCGCTGCTTTCCCAACCAATTCATAACGAGGAATCAAATGTCCATAGCTAACCAATGTCCACTAATAATTGATTGCAAGATACAATGCAACGAAAGAGACACCCATGCATGAACTCCCATATGCTCATCATGATGATGAACCGGCAAAGCTATTACCATGTCACGGATGCACAGGTGACATAATAAAAATATACTCCCCAGCTTTGTCGTGTTGAGCTTCGATACAACATTAATGACCAATAACTTCTTGTGGTAGTGTATGTGCTTCAATCAAATAGGGCAACGCTATTTGATCAGGATTCGGAGTGGAAATTGGAATTTTGGATTAGCATGGATCATCAATCCTTGTGATGTCTTCTCACTCGATCTTTATCAAGACTTGAGATTGAGTATATCCATGTTAAGGAGAATGCAATTGCAGATGTCTGAGCAAGAGGCCTCACCTTGTGACAACAGTTGAGATGTGTGCTAGTGACTTCATGTTGTTGATGAAGGAGATGTGCCTCACATGAAGCAAGAAGTTCATTAGATTGTGCGCTATTGTCAAGTTTGCCAAAAGCTTCACCGTCTTTGAGTTCCAGACTTACCTTGGGAGGACATTTCCATCATGTTAACAAGTTTTCAAGCTGCTACAACAGATCAAATTCTTGGTCTACTGCAAGATAGTTAGAGATAGATACGGTTGTTATATGTCTCCAAGTTTGGGAAAAGCAATGTCCACGCATTGGCATCTTTTAGTAACAGCCATAGTAAGAAAAAGAGCTTAGCAATCCTATAGGTCATTCTGAGCGAGAACCAAAAAGTAACATGACTGAATTTGTTTGAAAAAGATTAAGTTAGCCAACATAGCTAAAGCATAGTGATGTTGGTGCATAGAAGAATGAAATTTATAGCTCCAACCTTAGAGAAGGGGGTTGATGCAGCAAATGTTGTGCACTGTAGTTTCTGTGTCTTCGTCAATGGCCATCTGGATGAAAGCTTGTGCGCATTCCTCCCAAAACAATTCATAGGGCAGGTCCGGGCTTTAGATCATCCTCACCATTGATAAAGAAACATGCTGATAGTCTGAATCAATCGTCGCTCCATGCAAGCAGATGAAAGTTGTACGTCCGCTCTTTGTTTTAATTTGCTGCAAGTTGCCAAAAACTCGATGTATTGAGACGCAGGAAGAATCATTATGTACTCCATCAAGTAACCAAAAACTCAACGAGCCACTATACCGCAAAATGGATCAAGCTGTTGTAATGTCTCATCCTTGTGAAGAGCAGAAGATTTGTTCCCAAGATGAACGATTTCCAAAATGGAATCCAACACTAGATTGTTTTTGAATGCACAAAAGGAAGGTTGTAGCATGAGATAGGGAAAACTAAGAGAGAACCGAGAGGATGGTCTACCAGAAGAGGCAAGACAGAAGAGCAGAAGCCCACCAGTGACGGGAAGAAGAGATTTAGGGAAGCTTCGCAAGGTTCTGACGAGACTGTTGAGAGCAACCTCCTTTCTGAATTGTCAATGGCAGTTAGGTTTAATTTTAGAAAATCCATTGAATTGATTTTTTTGAATTATGACGTTGCTGAACCACAGCCAAGAACCGCATTTGATCGCATAGTGTTGCTTGCCTAAAAAATCAAAATTAATGAAGCGAGACATCGCTTAGGTTAATCTTGGCCCCCGAAAGAGAGAAATTAATTAATAGAGCCAATTTTTTTCTCGCTATTATTCACTCTTTAAAATTTGCGAGGGTGCAAATGAGGACATTGAGAAAAGCTATAGGGGAACTTTCCACGTGGCAAAGAATAATAATGCCATCAAAAAATTCAAACCTGGATGACAAGGACGTCTCCTCAAAGAAAAAGATCCCGTCTACAGCACAGGCGGTAAGTTGCTGCATCAAATCCCTTTGCTTCGAATAAAAGCTACTGGTTTGCGAGACAAATTCTCTGCGTTGCAGGAGGTTGGCTTGCAGGAAATATTAATTGGGAGTACTCTTCTTCGAGGTGGGCAATCACAGCTTGAATGCTCTGTGTACATCGCGAAAAGGGTTGCAAATCCGTCTCCTGCAGGTAGCATTTACGAATCAAGAAACTATACAATAAAATCTTCATGCTTCGATCCGGCCGTCATGACGAGGATTTTTTGAGTTGGGTTCGCGGCCGATTGCCCTTCCGAGCAGGTGGTGGTAATTTGTGAGTTGCATTCAGCGAAATGAACACGAGTCACGTGGGATGGAAGAAACAGTACTGGACACGCAGAGACCTCGTTAACTATAGGAGTTGAGTTTCCTGATATTTCTCGTAAAGTCCGGATTCTTGGTACGGTAGGACAGACCCCGAATTTCAGTCTAAAGCTACTACAGTTGGTTTTCATTGTCGCCTTGCTTCGAGGGGACAAAGCGCTTTTGGTACCAAGTGTGCGACAAAGGGTTAATATTTCAAGCGTGAAATTGCCAGGAAATCGCTACGGATGGTTGGTACAATCCAGATTGCGTTAAAGACACGCTACGAGAAAAAGGAGTAGTGAAGCAAGGGAATGCAGGCTTGGTTAGAGAGGCCATAAAGGCTTTTGCTAGGCTGAAGCATGGAGAAAGAGGCAGGGAAATAGGTGCCGAGATTACCAGGAAAGAGATCCTGTTCCTGGCAACACCTTAGTCTAGTTGAGGACATAGATGAATATTAGCACATACTTGATATAGACGTCAGACAACTAAGTAAATGGATATCCTTTTTTAGTCCGCGCTGTTTTTGGCGCTAGGCTCCCATTTGTAGTGTAAGCAGGTGCAAGGGTGCTACAAGCATCCAATCCCGAGCCAGGGCTGGCATCTAAACCATACATCTTGATTGAAAAAGTAAGAAGCTTAAATGTGTTCTTAGGCTCTAAAGAACCATCAAGCCGTGTGAGAACACCCTTACGTAGAAGATTCAACCCACTTCATGATGATGCGAATTAGGTCAAATTGAAATGCCAGAGGAACAATAGTCAAGATCTAGGTTTGGGTTGAGGTTGAAGAACGATGGGTGTGGGTTGGCGATGAAGTCTGGATACTTCTCAAAGAAAGACTCCTTCCATCCACTGTGCATCTGACTCCGGATGTTTCTTAAACTTAATAGGTACCTGACTCTCATTTGTTTGCGGCTTAAATAATCTATTCCGGTATCAATAACTCAATTTTATCCTCAAGTTCTGGTTCTTCTTTGACTAGAGGTTGTGATACAGCGCCCTGCCGTGGAAAACATTCTTAATATTTCAAAGAGTATCAGCCTGTATATAACCTGATTTGCAACAGGAAAACTGATTCTTTCACTTGAATAGGCCCATAGTATTTCACTGCTAGTTTGACATCTTTGCTCTTACCTTGATCCTTCGTTTATTAACCTTTAAAAGAACCCAGTCCCTTGCTTGGATCTGCACATCTCTTAGCTTGTTATTGGCTCTTCTCTTGTATTAGGACTGAGCTCTCCTAATTTGTTCTTCAACCTGCTCGAGTACTTGTGACATATTCTCAGCAAATTGGTCAGTGGTGAGAACCCTTTCCCTATGCGTGTGATTGGATTTGAGAGGGTTTGACCATACATGGAGACTTTTTTAGTGGATGTATGAGTATGGTTATTGCAGGCAAACAGTGAAAGTGCCAACTAAGCTTATCATCAGTATGCTACGAGCTTATGTCCAAGACCAGCCTAGGTTATGGACTCAATTAACTTCGTTTACTACTCTGACCATTAGTTTGGGATGAAAAGCGATGGAAAATTGTAACTTCGTTCCAAGGTTTTCGAACAAAGCGGTCCAAAAACGACTCACAAACTTTGAGTCATTGTCAGAGGTAATGGATCCAGATAAACCATGCTCTCGAATGAAGAGTTTAGCAGTTTCAGGAGTTGTAATATCCTTCCCATTGTTAGAAATGGATAAACAGAGGGTACGCGCTGTGGAAGACTGATAGAATAGCCCAGGAGCTCACACGGTGTGTGTGGGGGAGTGGAATCACAAACTTCTTAACTTAATGTGCATCAAATAGATGTGCAGACTTATCAATAGACAATGATCCAGCCAGGTAGAAGCAATATATTTCCGTCCAAAACTATGGACACAACAAAAGATAGATAGATCCAAAGTCCCACCAGAGCGTGGTCCTTCGATCTTACCAAAAGGTACTTCTACTATATGCCGGATATCTCTAGACTAGAGCCCACGTGCTCCACCACCTTACTGAGCTAGGTCTGCAACCTTCCAACTCTTCTTGGTCCTCCAGGAATAGGATCCAAGGGTGCTGGTCTGTGCTGTTCCTGCTGCTCCTGCTGCTCCTGCTTGCTGCTCCAGAAGATGTGTTATGGAGCCCCAAAGGGCCCCTTTATATAGGGCACAAGAACCCCTTGAACCAACCGACCAGCCAGCCCTAAATGGACTGGCCTGGTTGGTTGCAGCCCTAACCAGCCGACTGGTTGGCTGCCTTCCCAGCCCTATATAAGGGCCTATGCCAGGCCCCAAGGGCAGCCCCCATTGGGCCCCACCCTTGGGCACATCTATGGCCAGGTGGCTGGCCCACCATAGCCTCCACGTCTGCCCCTTTGCTGTGCATCTTTGCAGGGTCTCCTTCGCGCCATGGAACTGTTCTACCAACAGCCGTACGGCCTGCGTACCTTTGCTGATGTCATCGCCACATGGCAGCTCTGTTTCTCTTGTGCAATCAGGTCCTTTCTCCATGTGGACAGCCTCTGGATCTCCTTCTGCCAGATCTTCCCTCCAGGAAGCCCTTCCATTGCCAGGTATCTCTTCATATGTCCTGCCCACATGACAGCCATCATGCTGTCCATGTGGCAGCCCCTTCTTTTCGCTCTTTTCTTTGGGCAGATGCCGTAGGTCTCCCTCCCCCATGCTCTCCTCAGATGGGGGCTTACAGATGGGAAGGTGACCTTTCCAACACCCACAAGGGATAAAGTGGGACTGCTTATTCAATCTGTCTACCACATTGAAGATCTGATCATAAACTCTACTTGCTTCTAACCCCAAGACAAAATTCATGGTGATATGTTCCCATCTCTCGGATTAATAGGAAGGGGTTTGAGTAAACCCAGCATTTTACCCCAATGACATATATGCGTTGTTGTACAAAGAAGGTAGTGATATCTTTTCTTACGTGAGGCGAATAAAAATGCTTCTCCAATTGTCAATGGTTGCTCTAATGCCTCTATGGCCTGCATAAGCATTAGTGTGTAAGTCACTCATGATAGTTTCTTGGTAGGATTTAGGTATACACATATATTTTCCTAACAAGAGATACCCATCATTCAAGGAATATCCTTTAAGTCCTTCATCCACTCCTTATGAAGATAAGCTGCTGTCATGTCACCCATACTCCTCTTGAATTTTGGCGATTGTATTTACTTTAGGCTTTCCACTAATGTATCTGCTACTACATTCTCTTTTCTAGGTTGATGCTCTGATGTAGGTTGTCCAAAAAATTGAGGTATTCCACCCATTTGGATTTGTCTAGTACACACAATAGGCTGAGAGAACAAATACTTAATTGGTCTTCACCTTACGCTTTGACCCATATAGATAATGCTTCCAAAGCTTGAAAGCATGCACGACTGCCAATAACTTCTTTTCATAAGTGCTGTACTTGAGTTCAGCACCTTGAAGCTTAGGAGGATAACCCTCTTGCATATGGACCACACAATAGACTCACCACTAGCATCGGTGAAAACCACAAAAAAGTTGTCTTCCTAGGAAGAAACGGATTGCTTCTTGAAGGGTTAGTCAAAGGAGAAGCAAAAAAGAAATTTTTGTTAGAAATTGACCAACCGAGGGTACGCATAGTGGAAGACTGATAGAATAGCCCAAGAGCTCACACAGTGTGTGTGGGGAGTGGAATCACAAACTTCTTAAACTTATGTGCATCAAATAGATGTGCAGACTCATCAATAGACAATGATCCAGCCAGATATAGAAGCTACTAAAAGAATATATATTTCCGTCCAAAACTATGGACACAATACAAAGAGAGATAGATCCAAAGTCCCACTAGAGCGTGGTCCTTTGATCTTACCACGTACTTCTACTATCTGCCGGATATCTCTAGACTTGAGCCCGCGTGCTCCACCTCGAGCGTATGTAGACTCTCCGTCCTTTAACCTCAGCTCCTTGCTGCCCTAGAAGACAGGCAAAGTCTCAGCCTCACCCTTGAGCTAAGTCCGCAGCAACACTAGCACTCCTTCAGCTTTTGGATGTAGGCCCCAAGGATGGTGCTTTGCTGCTCTTTTCTGCTCTGCAGGAAGCTGCACTGCTGAATGATTTATGCCCCTCCAAAGGGCTCTTTATATAGGCCTCAAGGACCCTTGTAATAGCCAACTGGTCAGCCCCTTTATGGCCGACTGAGTCTGTCAAAAAACCTGCCCCTACCAGCCCAACCAGGGCCCTATATAAGGGCTTTGACTTGCCCTTTCAGGCCTGTTGGTTCTGGCTTTGTTCAGTCCTCTAGTCAGGCCTGGTTGGCTCACTATATCAAGCCCAATTAGCCTGTCCACCAAGGTCTTCTCCTCTGCTGTCCACCTGCCATGCTTTGCGCCAGTTCCAGGGCCTTGCTGCAGGTCAATTTCCTGCCCACAAGCACTGCCAACAGGTTCACCTCTTAGTTGTCTTTCTCCTGCTGGGTATATTCCGCCATCTGGTGCTGCTCCAAATCTGCCTCTGCCAGGCCAGATCCAGGCTAAATATCCATAGCCAACTTTCCGTCCACGAGCTCCATTTGTTGCAGCCACCATGGCTCCTCCAGGTACCTCACTTTTCTTCACTCTTTGATTCCTACCCACAAGGTAGACATAACCCTGCCCATGTGTCAGTCTCTCAAGACCCAGGTTCACACCCCCATGCTCTCCTCATATGGGGCCTTACAGATGGGGAGGTGACCTTTCCAACACCCCCTGTCACCGACAAATCTCAGCCCAATGGCAACACGTTGATGATGTTGCCCCAGTTAAAAGCGACAGACTGTAAATCTGTTGAAGGTTTAGCTCCTATGATGAAACCCTCTGGCACAATCCAGTTTCGATTTCGGTTCCTGGCTTTTCAACCAATGGCTCCTGCTTCTCTAGGTCCGGTTCTGCACAAGCAAACCATCCTAGTACACAGGTCCATCCACATTAGCACTTGTTGGCACCACCACCTTCAGTCACGTCCCCTGGCTTCGAACTAGAGGAATCCAGATGCCATGATCTTCCAGTTGTCCCCCTCATAATGAGTGAACAACTTGGAGTCTTCCAAGCACCATGCTCTGAGGGTTTGTTTCAACCCATCCTTCCTTTGGCAAGGTCCGCAATAAAAGAATCATCTTGAGAAATGAAATCCAAGAATATCTCCAGAAAACCTGTCATGACAAGAGAAATCACTAATCCGTGATTAGTAGACATTAAAACATTATTATATATTATACGCCAATGGTGGAACATGTATATGTATTATGATGGACACCGACCGATTTGTTATGGCGGTGGATCATCTCAGTAGATAGGACTAGTCGGGCTGGAGCCACTCCTTTAGACGGCATCGACTTTGGACATGTGATACTTATTCTATTAAGAAAAATGTGCACACACGTGTCTAGGTCCTAGGGGCGATAGGAAGGGAGGGTGCATTAAGGTGCATTGAATGTTAGATGCATGGGTCATAGGCTAAGGATAGGTGTAAATGGGAAGATGGAACTTGAGTGATCTCAAGGGACATTAATGAAAGGGTGTCATCCTTTCATTGTGAATCTCACGTAGCATTCTCTCTACCACATTGCATTCATCCGCCATCTCTCTCCCACCTTGCATGTAGGTCGAAAATAGAAACAAGTACTCTCACAAGGGCGCTCTTCCCCATTGGAGGGCCAATCGGCATTCAAATTCTGCATGCGTTGCACACATTTGCATTCTCGAGAAGGCTGGTTCTTCACATAACCTGGACCACGAATTCTCACTGAGCTCTCAAGGAGGTACTCTTCTCGCTTCAGTACACCTTGTCCATCACGTTCCAACAATCTGTGTCCGAGATTTGAGGAAGTACCCACACTTCCCCTTCTACCTTCGAAGAAGGCCCATGCCTTCCAATCTCCCATTATGTGAGACATGAAAAGCTGATTCTCTTCATAGCATGCTGTAAAGGCTTAAATTAAGAACATCAAGTACATATCAGATCGTCGTATTGCCTGTGCGCTTACTTTGAAAGAAAACCATGCACCTCATCATACAAATAGCCTGTGCAATCTTGTACTGTCCCCTTCTGAATTACAACATCCATCTGAATATGAAACCCTAGGGCACTCCATGGAATCCACCCTCGTGTCAGTATCAACAGCCACACACTTGGAAGATTCCAAGCACTCCATGCTGTCCTTCCCTTCACAAAAGGTTCTGACTCCTCATTGACCCACATCTCAATGCTAGACATTATCACTGTGGTTTCTAGGTCCGCATATCTCACCTCAGTAACACATGGAGATGTCACCAAGATTACCACATTAGCTTTGGCTTTTAAAATTAAGGCGCCTTGACCTCCTGGCACCACCACCTTCAGTCATGTTCCCGCCTTCGAACTCGAGCAATCCATATGCCACGGTCTTCCAGTTGTCCCCCTCATAATGAGTGAACAACCTAGAGTCTTCCAGGCACCATGCTTTGAGGGTTTGTTTCAACCCGTCCTTCCTTTGGCAAGATTTGCAGCAAATGAATATCTCTAGATAACCTGGACCACAAAGTCTCATTGACCTCTCAACCAGGTACTCTTCTGGCTTCAGTACATCTTGTCCATCACCTTCCAGCAATCTGTGTCTGAGATTTGAAGAAGCATCCACACTTTCCCTTCTGCCTTCGAAGAAGGCCAATTTCTTCCAATCTCGCATTACTTGACAAAGTTGAAGAGCAGATTCTCTCCATAGCATGCTATAAAGGCTTAAATTAAGAACATCAAGTACATACCAGATCGTCGTACTGCATGTGTGCTTGCTCTGAAAGCAAACCATGCACCTCATCGAGTCACATACCAAAAACCTGTGTAATCCTGTACTATCCCCTCTTGCAGTACATCAACCATTTGAACATGAAACCCTAGGGCACTCCATGGAATCCACCCTCGTGTCAGGACTCAGTATCAATAACCACGCACCTGGAAGATACCAAGCACTCCATGCTGTCCTTCACCTTCACAAAGGTTTTTGGCTCCTCGATCCACATCTCAATGCGAGACATCATCACTATGGTTTCTAGTTCGGCATATTTGACCTCAATAACACACGGAGATGTCACCAAGAATAGCTCTTCGATTACCACATTAGCTTTGGCTTTTGTGTCACCCTTTGAATCTGAATCAGACTCCTCCTCCTTGTTTTTCTGATCTGCCTTCTTCTTTCTGCAATCCTTCGCAAAATGGCCTGGCATGTCACAATAGAAGCAATTGTTCTTCTGCTTCCTCTTGGAAGCGTCCCCGTCATCAGAGCCATCCTTCTTGGACTTTCCTTCAGAATGGTCCACTCCTCTATTGACGTGTCGACCATTTGGATGTGAGGAAGCACAGAGTCCGCCGTACTCCCTATGATCAATGCAAGAGCATGGGCATCTCTGTCTTCCCAACCTTCGAGCTCCTCGCCATCTACTGGTATGCGTATCTTCTCCTGTTTGTCCACCATATCCTCCGGCTTCGCCTCCACTCCCATTGTGAGTTTCCATAGTTTCCGAGCCACTAAATGACTCTGGATCTTCACCTTCCAGATCGGGTAATTTGTCCCATCCAGTTTCCGAGACTCTCCAAAGTTAGGGATGGTGAAAGAAAGAAATCTGGGAGTGGAGGAAGGGAGAGCAGGGGCTGAAGAGACTGAAGATTCTTCTGAGATTGACCTCTGTGCTGCTAAACCACCCAGCAAAGTCGAACAAACTCAACCTTCTGTAGACCAGAACTCCGTATTCACTTGACTGAACTTGAGTCACACTCCTTCTTGCAAGGGCAGTGTCCTCTAGTCGTGGAAGTCGATTCCGAAGAGCTTTTGAATCAGGGTCTTCCTTTAGCAAGGTTTCTGCTTTCAGGTTCCCACACCTGTGAGCCTCCTACTTGGGCTTTGATACCATGTTAGAAATGGACCAACAAAGGGTACACATAGTGGAAGACTGATAGAATAGCCCAGGAGCTCACACAGTGTGTGTGGGGTGTGGAATCACAAACTTCTTAACTTAGTGTGAATCACATAGATGTGCAGGCTCATCAATAGACAATGATCCAACCAGATATAGAAACCACCAAAATAATATATTTCCGTCCAAAGCTATGGACACAATCCAAAAGAGAGAGATCCAGAGTCCCACCACCAATGGTGTGGTCTTCTAATCTCACCACAAGGTACTTCTACTATCTGCCGGATATCTCTAGACTCGAGCCCGCGCACCTCGAGCGTCGTGGACTTTCTGTCCAGAATGTTCGTCTCCGTCTTACTGCCAGGATACAGCCTAGGTGCGCAGCCTTTTGTGAGCTAGTTCTGCAGCTTCAAGGTCTCCTTCTCCTCCTGACTATAGGCCCAAAGGTAGCCCTGCTGCTGCTCTTTCTGCTGGTGGACTGGCTGCTCCAGAAGATGATGAATGAGGGCCTGGAGGCCCTCCTTTTATAGCCCCCAAGGGCTGCTGCCAAAAACCGACCAGGCAGCTTCATTCTGGCCGACCAAACTGGCCAGCCAGTCAGCTGCTGGTCCAGCCCTTTAAGGGGTTAGAAACCGGGACTCTTCTAGGGCTTTAGCCTTCCTTTCAAGGTAGGGTTCCAGCCCCCTTTGTCTGCCTATATAAGGCCTGGTTGGCTGGCTCCAACCAGCCCAACCAGCCCTGCCTCGTGGGCCTATGAGACAAAGAACAATACATGGATAACTCATATAAGCCGTTTTGGGCTGGAGCAAAGGGCTGGCTAGGCCCTTGCTAAGTGCTATATTACTAAAGACTAGTAACAACAAAATAGCAAATAGCATAAAAAATCCTCAATATATCAGGGGCTCAAAGCTAATGCTCCGAGTACTCTACGAGGATGTAACATGCAACGGTAATCTCATCGTGTAATCACAGCAAGACCTTCTTTAAACCGTTAGCGAGGAATTAGTGTTATGCACCACAGAGAGAAAGGAGATGAGGGTAGAGAGAGAATGGAGTCGACAACTGATTGGGTTCCTGTAACCACCCTAATCAGGGGAGAATTTGCTTTATACTTGGAGAACTAAAGATACAAATAACACTCCTCGAGAGAGCACGGAAACACGCTTTTGAAGATTACATTGCGACCAATACCGAGACCTTGATGTTGAGAGGCAACACCGACCAATACCGAGACCTTGATGTTGTCCACACTGACAATGTAGGGCACTTCTGCAAGGCAAAGAAGAGGCTTATGCTGTCCACTGGGATGTAGGGTTACTGCGTGAGTGAGAGAGTGAAAGCTAGGAGTAATAGATTCTAAAAGAGAGCTGATAGATGAATGAAATATAGGGCTGAGAAGTGTAAAAGAGCTGCTGAAACAGTACCCTAACCTTACTCTGTTCGCTGGTCCGAATGCTCAACTGTGGTGTTGCATATACACCTTCCATACAAGCTGACTGTGGCCGACCCCTTATGCTGCAGCGTCTGCCCTGTCTGTTGCGCCTCTGCCATGGCTCTTTTGCAGGCCCATAGCCTGCCCTTTGCAGGCGCCTTTTGGCCTGCCATGCTGCGCCACTATCAGGGGCCTGTTCCAGCCCTCATATCCACGCCATGCTGTGCTTTTGCTAGGCTGCTGTGTGCTGCCCACATGGCAGCCTGTTTGCTGCCGATGTGGCAGCCCCTTTGACTGTACTGTCCTATGAGGTGCTGCCCATGTGGCAGCTCCCTCTCACCTTTTCTCTTGGGCACATGCCCTAGGTCTCTTTCCCCCATGCTCTCCTCATATGGGGGCTTACAGATGGGGAGGTGACCTTTCCAACAGGATACATCTCAGTTATTCCTTGAAACTATATCATGGTTGCACATATTCGCCCAAAATGGATATAGCAACCTATGATAGTACAGGGAGATCAACATCATGTAATAAATGGTGCCAAGTGTATGCCGAAAAGCCTCAAACTTGGGCCGTGGTAGAGCCTTCATGAAGAGATCTGCTAAGTTGTTCTCCGTGGAAACATAGGACAACTGTCTGTCTCTAGCTGACAGTCGCTCTCGAACATAATGGTAATGAACCTCAATATGCTTTGTGCGTGCATGAAACACTGGGTTTCTCGCAATAGCCAAAGCACTCTGGCTGTCAGTGTAGATGGTAGTAGGAGCTAGCTGGCTAATGTTAAGATCTACGAGTAGCTTATGAGCCAGACACACTCTACTGTAGCTATTAAGGCTGCCCCGTATTCATGGAAGTAGCAACTATAGGCTGCTTCTTGCTGAACCATGAGATGCATGAGGATCCAAGCATGAAACAGTTGCCATTGTGGGACACTCTCGTGTCATAACAACCTGCCGAGTCACTGTCCGTCAAAGCATGCAAGACCAGTGTAGACTTGTCCACCATAGAACAGTCCCAAATTTTGTGTGGCCTTCAAGTAACGGAAGACCCACTTCACTGCTTGCCAATGTTGTGTACTAGACATGTGCATGTAGCTTCTCACTGAGAGACGGCATACTGAAGATCAGGCCGGGTATGACATAAATAAATAAGGCAGCCCATAATGTGTTGATAAGGGCGGCATCAAAGGGTGCTCTCCCATCCTCAGAGGAGAAACGAAAGCCAGGCTCCAATGGTGTAGAAACTGGCTTGCAATCTTCAAAATGGAAGCGGTATAAGAGCTGTCCAATGTAATTGGACCGACTCATCATTATACCCCCTTTAACATATGCAAAGTGGATGCCCAAGTAATAGTGCAACCGGCCCATATCTGTCATGGCAAAAGGATTTTGCAAAGCTGCGTTGAAATCTGCAATTTTCTGCAAGTTTGGTCCAATGATAAGCATGTCATCCACATATAGAATCAAAATGAGAAATTCTGATTCACTCTTCATGACATAAAGAGTAGCCTCCGTAGGGTAGTTTTGAAACCCAAGGCACATCAAAAGAGAATGTATCTTGGCATGCTTGAAACCATAAAGAGCCTTTTTTAGTTTCAGACCCTGGAAGTTTAAATCGTGGAGGTTGAGTGACATAGACCTCTTTCACTAAATCCCCGTGAAGGAAGGTGGTCTTGATGTCCAACTGATGGACCTCCCAATGCTTGTGAGATACAAGAGCAATGACAGAGTGAATGGTCGTGATGCGTGAAGTGGGAGCAAATGTCTCTTCAAAGTCAATACCATGCGGCTGGGCATAACCTTTCGCAACAAGGTGAGCTTTGTAGCAATCAACACTGCCATCAGCTTTGCTCTTCAGTTTGTAAACCCACTTTGTGCTGATGGCACGCTTGCCTATGTTGGAGATATCATAGTCAAAGAGTGTGTTGGTGTGAAGTGTTAGTGTGTAGTACTAGGTGATCTAGTACTAGTTTATGTGTGTGAGTCTTGTGTGAGTGCCACGTGTCATCATGGGGCTTATCCCATATGCACTAGGTGCTAGAGTGTGTGTGAGTAGCCTACATAAGGCTTGTACTTCACTTGTCTTGTCACACTTGATGAATGAATGAAAGCCTTCTTCATGTCTTCATTTGAGCATCATTTCCTCACACCATAGTGTGACACTAGACTCTAGAAAGTCACAATGTCTATGGGATATCTCCCAATATGACATGTGGCATGTCTAGGGTTCATTAGACTATAAAACTACACCTAGACCACCTAGAACACTCATTTTAGACTCACTTTGGCTTCATATTCCAAATGTAAAAAAGTGATTTGAATTGTTATATGGTCTCGATATGTGTTTCACTCGTTGTTTGCATATGGATTCAAATGTTGTGGTAAGAGGTCCTAGATTTAAATGTTCTTATTTACATATGGATTGAGATGTTGCTATGCCAAACATATGCAACAATATGGGCGTTCATGTTTTTGCAAAATATGCAACATTTGGGGAAGGACATTGGCATGTCCAGGTGTCAAATTAGTATAAACCTTTGCTTGGTTTGCGGGATTGATGGTTTCCATGTTTGTGCAAATTTGGATGTCCCTAGGATACCAAATGTGGGTCCGTAAAGGTCAAATGCCCCAATTTGACATGTGCACCTTGTAACGTATGTGAAGGGTCAAAATACCTAACGGGGAAGGACATTGGTATGTCAGGTGTCAAATTGGTGTCAAAATTTGCATGGGCCTTAGACACAATGGTTGTAATGTATGTGCTATGTTCTTGGTAGTGAAGGTGCAGTACCATGGCCGGAGTTTGGCAATTGTTCTCTCTCTCTCTCTCTTCACCATGTTTCTAACATGGTATCAGAGCCACCTTCCATAGCTGCCACGTCACCCTTGCCCTAACCCTAATTCCTCACTCTAGCTCAAGCTCCATTTCTCTCTTGCAGCCGCCTTAACCCTAATTCGTCACCGTAGCTCAAGCTCCATTTTTCTCTTGCAGCCGCCTCAGTTTCTCCTCAGTTCTACCTCTCTCAGCCCACCTAGAACCCTCAGAGCCAGCCATACAGTCTGTATTGGTTGTACGGACTGTTCTGTACTATTTCCCCCTGCTGTGCCATACCAGTTCGGCAGCTTCTGCAAAGTGCGCATGAGGGTTTACAGGGTTATTTTGAGGCCATTTCGGAGCTTTTCGATGCTCAAGACAGCCTCAATTTGCTGCTGCTGTGTATTCGACCACCTGTGAGAGCTTTGTGCAGCACTTCGAGGCCTTTAGAGGCATTTCCGATGTGTTTTGAGCTTGCTGCTTTTGAGAGAGAGAGAGAGAGAGAGAGAGAGAGAGAGAGAGAGAAGTAGAATTTTATTATCATCCTTGGGGGGCCAAAAATGACCCATGGGACCTAATCCTCAGTACAAAAATCTCCTCTGCTGTGGAGGGGTCAAGAATTTTCAAGTTCTTGACGGTGCAAAAAAAGACGAGTGACAAAAGATCCCAACGCTGCCGGAGAGGCAGTGGAGAGAACTGACGAGATCTGAGTGGTGTTTGCCAGTATCTATTGATAGTCGTCTTTGATGTGTGCATATCGGGGGCAGTGTAGGGCTATATGTGCCTCTGTCTCTATTGTTTGCGAATCACAGAATCTGCAAACTCTGACATGTTGCGGCAGATTTAGCCAAGCTCCTGTCTCTATTGCCAAGGTATGTGACCGTGTGCGGAATCTGGCAATATTCTTGCGATAGAGAAGAGGTATGGGAGTATTGATGTATGGCTGAGCAGGGGCATCTGGTGTCATGAAAGATGACCAGCATAAAGGATTTATTTGATCTTGATAGTATTCTAGCTTGGTCCTCTTTTCTGCTGTCAACCATTGGGTTTGTAGAGTGCATAGTAGGGACAACTAGAATTCTTGCATCTTGACCTTTTTAGGGGGCATAGTCAGGTATGATTCCACTTTCCATCCTGTGCAGATGATCTTGCCTTTATGATTCTTGTGAAGTTTCATGCTAGCAGTCCATGCTCTATGTGGCAATCTTTCTTATGGCATTTATTGTACTTCCACTAGGTACTGCATCACTTTGATCAGTGCATGGAATTCAATTGGCCGCCTGCCCATTTCCAATAAGAGGACTGAATAAGGGGTAGTTGCCCTCCTAGATGTCTTCGTAGGAAAGCTTTCTGCATTTTTTCAATCTCATTCCATGTGGAGAGAGAGATGCTGCCCCCCCATACTTCTACTCCATATAACACTGTTTGAACCACATATGCATCAAACAACATATTCCGAACCGGGTGTCAGTGTGCCTACAATCGTTTTCAAATTGATAGTACTTCCCCCAACCTGTATCCAGCCTTCTTTGTGCACATTGCCACCATCTATGATCGGCTGGTATGTCGATTCCCAAATATTTAAAGGTATCGACATATTCAATGGGCTGCCCCTCAAAGCTGATAACCGGGGGATGTTCAAGTCGGGTGGTGCTTACTGCCATCATTTTGGTTTTGGCAGTGTTAACTTGCAGCCCACTTTCTGTGCAAAAGACCTGTAGTACCTGTAATAGTTGATGCATGGAGTCAGGTCATTAGCGAAAAGAACCACGTCATTTGCATATAGGAGCAATAGTATTGTCCATAGCCCAAGCTTGGGCCCTTGTATCCCTTCTTCTGCTGCAAATTCATTAATCAGTTCTTCTAGCTTGTCAATGCATATTCCAAACAGTGTGGGTGAAAGAGGGCAACCTTGTTTCACCCCGGTTGACAGTCCATGTTCTTGCTTGAGTCTGCATGATACCTTCTCGTGTATGCGAGAGATGCCTGCCCTTAGTGCCAGAGGGATTCTGAGGGCTTGCATTCTTTTCCATAGGCCACCTCTCGGGACTATATCAAATGCCTTCTTGAAATCTACAAAGCAACATAGAAGAGTTTCTCCTTTGAGCCTGCTCTCATCCATGAGTACTCTTAATATGAGAGAGAGGGGGGGGGGAGAACTGACACAGAAATGAGAGAGAGAGAGAGAGAGAGAGGGGGGGGGGGAACTGACACAGAAATGAGAGAGAGAGAGAGAGAGAGAGAGAGAGAGAGAGAGAGAGAGAGAGAGAGAGAGGCAGACAGACAAAGAGTGACAGGAATAGGTGGCTTCCCCTCCGATAGAAACCCCCATCCAGAGGTTGGGTCTCCTTCTTAGAAAGATCTGACCATCTCATCCATCCTATGTGTGAGGAAGGCCCGCCTCTTACGATGTGTCAGTCGTCGAAAGATCCTGTGTGCTTTAGGTGACGTCAGATGACCTAAAGCCCGCTCTTGTGTGAGGTGGGCTCTCGCCTCTCTGCACTTGTCGAAACAAGGGTTTTGAGGCATCTTCCCATCTCGAACCCGCCTGGATTGGGTCATGGGAAAGGATCTGGTAGCAGTTTCTTGTACCACTGAGACAAGGTTGTTGGAAGCGCTGGCAAGGTCTATATTGTCTCCAAGTAGGGCCGGGAGCTCCCTGGCTAGGTGACTCACGTATATTGGGTCAAGGGCATGGTTAAAGCGGATTTGAATGCGTGTAGGCGTGACGAAGCTCAGCGATGGATCTGAACAAATGCAGCGACCAGCAGAAGGAAATGTCCAACAGCTTCCAACAAAGAACCAACGCCAAAAGTAAGTGTCCAGCAAGAGTAGCAGGGAGGTTGGGATCTAGATGATCTGATACCACTGTTGGGCAATGGAAATGGAGAGGAATGCAAGGTAGCAAACAACAAGCTGAAGCAAACATGAGTACTTTCAAATGGATAATGAGAAAGTATAAAGGGGTGGCGTATATGGCCCCGAAGTAATAGTGAAGTCAACCTAAGGGTTGACTGAGTCCTAAGACTAGGGCTAAGTGCTAACACACACTGTTGACTAGGAACTCGTCTATCGATCAGGCCATTTTACCCTGGCCAACCATGTCAGGTTGCCTCGCTTGGGATGGGCTATATATGCCCCACAGCCCATCTTTATTTTTCCCTTGGCTGGGCTCCAGCCTTGGACCCTGATTCCGCCACCTGTGCTGGCCTGAATCTGCAGCCCATGTGCCTGATCAGAATCCTCCAAGTCTGCCTGATTCGAGATCTTCCAGTCATCCAAGATTGCTTAGCTGCTCACGTGGTAGCCCTGTTTCCTACACCATATACTTGATTATGCTGCCTTATGCACAGCCATGAATGCACATGTAGATGCTGCCCATGTGCGCCTAAATGTTGATCACATCACAGCCATCATGGATGACTGCTTCCATGCCCATGTGCCCACTTGGCAACCTCTCAGATCCCCCAACCTATGTAGGCTCCATGTCCATGTGCTTTCCTCATTTGAGGTCTTACAGGTGGACAATAAACCATCTACTCCAACACAACCCTCCTAGTGTCAGTGTGTGGGACCACAATGACCAAAGACAGCTGCGCTTCACCCTCTTGCTTTCAAAGGCTGTTAGGAATAGATTGAGAAAGTTGTCCACATTTGTTCCAGATGTTGCATACATCACACTTTCATGTTCAACTCTGCATCTTGCATGACTTCAGGAACCAAGTGGTACACATGTACAATAACAGTACTAATCTTTAACTGCCAAATCTCATCACGAACCCCTAGGTACATCCAAGTGTCCCCACTGAAGTTGGAAACATACCAGACCTTGCCAAGTACTAAGCCTCATGTGTCTGTTTCAAACTGATCTGCTAACCAGCATGCCAATTTTGAGGCTTATGGTAAGCTAGCAAGCTGAACTTATATGCATCTTGTATGTGTTGGTCCATGGAGGATCTGGTACTAGTAGTCTGTCTAGGAGTAGTAGACAAAATCAATGTGATGAGGTATACATAAAAAAGAGCAACTGTAAAGGCAGCAAAGCTATCATAAACATTTATTTACTTTGAAAATTTTCAGTCACGATGCAATCTGACTATTCTTATGTCATAGGAACTTTAGCCTCGTTGTTCTCTCTTAGCTCATATGGCATTTCCGCAAGATATGGAGTCTTACGGAAATCTAAGAGTATATCACTTGCTTAGAGCATTCTTGAGGAAATATTTGGATTAGGGAAGAGTTTGCTATAATAATTTAAAGTATTCCTCTAAGAAAATGGGTCCTTTGTCATGGTGGAGTCTGCCTTTCAACCTCGGAATGTTGAGAGAAACTCTGTACAAAGAACTTTGTATGGATGGATCTCGTGTGTGGATGTCATCTTTCTATGATGATTGCATTATGTGTACTCTTTGTGAATGCAGTTGCTTTTACATGTAGGACTGCTTTCAACATGCTTTGTTGTTTCATAAGTGGAAAGGCCAAATAAACATTTCTTGTGTGACTTGTTGGACTTTTTGCATATAAAATGGCATAATGAAAAGCTTTGTAAGAAGCTTGTATTTTTATTAAGTGGCTTATCGGTTTGTTGCAGTTACCATTGAAATTTCAGAATGGGTTACATTGGCAAGCATGGAGTGGAGGCCTTACACAAATACAAATACAGTGGTGTGGACCTGTCATATATGGCAAAATATGTGTTCCAGCCGTTTTGGAGCCGCTTTGTTTTGATTTTTCCTTTGTGGATGCCGTAAGTTCTTTATGCAACTTCTAGAGCTTTTGATATGGTGTGCTGAGCTAATAAGGATAACAAGGCTAGAATAACAAGTTTTTTGACAATTTGATTGTGAACTGCAGTAACTGGTGTAACTTAGCCATGATTTATTTGCATGGTCATTTTTGATCTTAAAATTCCTCAAAACTTAAGCGACAATTGACTGTTTTGAAGACTATCATCCAGTTTGTCCTTATTTTTCAGAAGTCAATGCATCAATATGAAGGCTTTGATGAGGCTTTGTAACATTGTGGGAACCCACCAGTGATGATGGTGGATTAGGTAATGCTAAGGTAAAGTATATTGCCTGGTGTCAGTATTGGACCAACCAGTGGTGGTTTTGTAATTTTGACATCATTTAAGCTCATCTAGGGCTACCATATGGCATTTCCATGCCATCAAGGGTTGTCGAGACCCTAAATTTGTACTACATAAGTCTAGTTGTGTCTAGTATTTTTTGTTCCTTTCATACACTTGCGTCCCTCTCTGAATTGTGAGAGACAGCTAATTAAAGCTGGCCGATTTCCATATTTTTTACAGACTTTGTACATTCTGTCCCTCTCTGAATTGTGAGAAAGCTTATGAAAGCTGGCTGATTCCTCCTCCTCTTACTTCCTTCTGCCCAACACTAGCATTTTAGGATGGGTGTACTGTGTAATATGAAGATGGTGGGATAACACATTGCATTCAAGGGAAGAGTGGGTCTTGTTATAATTTGGAATTGCAACCTAGAATTAAGTATAGCTTCACAACTTCAGAGAATTCGACTTTCTATCATGGACACAAGACTTGTACATTGCAATATTTTTTACTCATTGGTTCAAGCGAAATGCTGTTGCCTCTTTGTACATCTCTTTTGGACCGATGACTTCACATGTCTGTGTGAGAAGTGCAGCGGAACTGAACAACCAACAGAGAGCGCACACACTGCGAACTGGAAGGCACGAGAGAAAGATAGAAGACTGCACAAGAACTCGGGGAAAAGCCTCTACTACTGGCAGGAAACCCTGCTACAACTGATGAGAAACAATGAGGGGGGGAGCTCCTATATATAGGGAGGCCCCCCCCACTGCCCAAGATAGCCAACTGGAGGGGGCGGTATGGCTGACCAGAGCCGAGGGCTATAACCGACCTGCTGGTCCGGTGCCTAGACCACGGTTGGGGGCCAGGTTGACCTCCAACCAAGGCACCACCTAGGTGCCATCAAGGCGTCCTAGTGGTAGCAGCCCCAAAACAGGCCGTGGGGGTGGGCAGAAACAGCCCTGCACCCCTCAGCACCATCCGCAGCAAATGTACACGTGCCCTCCCCCTCCGTACATGTGTATGACTGCATAGCCTCCAGGGTGAGCATGTGACCGACCCCCTCTACCTCTCGTGGGAAGGCCAAAGCCCTCACTCTATGATACAAGAGACTCTACCTCACACCCCCTCAGCTCCTGGATCACGGATCAACCAAAGGGAGCTGGAATGATCTCCAAGCAGTTGCTGTGCCAAGGGCTTGGTGAAGAGGTCTGCCTTGTCCTCCTGCGTCTTACAATAGATGAGCTGGATGACTTTAACGAGCATCTTCTCTTGGACATAATGGTATTGGATCTCAATATGCTTTGTCCATGCATGGAACACCGGGTTTCGAGGACGTGCAATACACCTCTGATTGTCACTGTGGATGACGATCGGGTACGTCTATGGGGACCCAATCTCCCTGAGTAACCGACGAAGCCAAACTGCCTCATAAGTAGCGGAACAAGCGGCACGGCACTCAGCCTCGGTCGAAGACAAGGCTATAGTGGGTTGCCTTTTACTGCTCCATGTGACTGTTGCTAAGCTGAGGGTTAAGCAATAGCCGGTAGTCGAACGACGAGTGTCTGACTCTCCTCCCCAGTGTGAATCACTTCAGCCTAGTAGCTGGATCCTGGACTGTTGCCTTGACTGATAGAATAACCCTCGATTACGAGTACCCTTAAGGTACCTAAGGATTTTACCAACATCCCAATGAGTCTTCTTTGGTGTCGGCATAAATGGACCGAGTATCCCAATTGAGTAGCACAGATCCAATCTGGTATTAATTAGCCAGATCAAAGATCCGATCAACTGATCGTACTGGCCTGCATCCATTGGCTTACTAGGATCATACTTAGACAGCTCGGTGCTGAGGTCCATGGGTGATGAAATGGATCTACACTTTGTCATGTGAAAAGCATCTAGAAGCCCCTGAACATACCGCTTTCGTGACACAAAGTACCCTTCCTTGCCTTCCCAAATTTCCAATTTGCGAAAGAAGTGTAGTAGCCCTAGATCCGTCACCTCAAAGGCATGAGAAAGAGCAGCCTTTGTCTTGGAAATATGGGCTATGTGACTGCTTGTAATGAACAGGTCATCAACGTACAGGATTATGAGGAAAGTAAGACCATCCTGTCGGAAGATGGGATCGCTTGTGACCTCGGAAAGTGCTTCCGTACAAAGAAATCATCTATCTTCTAGTTCGAGGCTCGGGGAGCTTGCTTGAGGCCATACAGGGCCTTCTTTAATTGGTAGACCAACCCTGTTGACTTGGCACATCCTGGAGTTTGTTCCACATAAATCTCTTCTTTCAAATCACCATTAAGGAAGACATTTGACATCCATATGATAAATCGATCATTGCTCATGAGGAGCAACCGCCAAGACCGCGTCCTGAGAGTGGCCATCCGGGCAGTGGGAGCAAAGGTGTCCTCATAATCGATTTTAGGTCGATGTGAGTATCCTTTGGCCATGAGACGGGCTTTATGTTTATCCACAGTACCATCGGATGAGTACTTGGTCTTACGGCCACTCAAAGGTGCGGTCCTGGCACGTCTCCTGGTCGTAGCTCTGCGTCTAACCAGGGCTACTGTGACCCCCGTCGGTCGGGCTCTGACTCTAAACAAGGAGGGGATGTCTCCAAGTGTGATCTGTGTCGACCCTCTGTCTGAGCTGTCGGGTCACAGGCTCCGGGTCACGGTCATGTCGAGGCCTTGTCTCGTTGGGGTCCATGTGATCTAGCTGAAAGAACTCCGTGATAGAGCTCTGAGAGGGATCAACCAAGGAAGAAGTCTGCTCCTGTCTCCGCGCTCGGAGTATCCTCTCGCTGTGTCTAAGTGCCTCATGAATGAAACCTGCCAAACACCGTTGGTCTGGGTAGGAGAGGGAACGGGCTAAAATCCCATAACTATCCTTGAAGAGGCAGTGGAAACGTCCTCGGATCTCATAGTACACAGGACACCTGAAGATGAAATGCTCCTCTGTCTCAACCTCCTGTATGTCACATAGTGTGCATATGCGCCACTCCCTGGGTAGTCGCTCTGCTCTGCCGCTCTCGATGCGAAGTCTGTGTGAAGAGACCCGGAACTGCCCAAGAGAGATCCTCAGCAAGTGGGGTAGGTGAATCTGTATCCTGGTGGGTCAATGAAAACCTCCGCTGTAATATGTAAGAAGTGATCTCTGTAGAAGCTAAGCTTCACTGGGAGTTCACTCGGTTCCTACCAGGTCCGAAAAGTGTGTAGCTGTAGTAGATCCTCACGGATAACCTGGTTGACCTCGTGTGATAAGAGGGGAGAGAACGGAGCATCCATGCTATACTGGAAGGGAGGTAGTCCATCCATGTGGAGCCCCAGTCGCTCAAGCCATCTCTCTGTACGTGCATCACAACACCTTTGATCTCCTCCTGCTGCAAGTGCCATAGAAGAGGATAGAGCTATCCATGGTAGCCTGCTACGCCCCGAGGTATAATCCCCATATTCCCTAACTCGATACAGATATGTGATGACCTGAAATGCAGCATCTAGCTGTAAAGGGGGTGACCCAAACTCAGCCTGAATGATTTGGTGAGGAACGGATGACTTACCACGAATCATCCTTGATAACATGAGAACTTGTAGCTGCTCCACAGAGGCCCACTTTGTATCCGACAAGTCTGGCCCTCAACAAGGGCTGCCGTACATCCCTGCTAGGCGAGCCAAGGAGTCAAAAAGCAACCCCTTGGTGCGTGGATCCTGAAAGTGTGAGCGGAAGCACTGCCTCTCTAGCCTAGCCAATGAGGCATACCCTCTACTCAAGCCTGCCTACATCGCGGGTCTCATAGTGAAGCTCGGTCCGGAGAAGATAACCCCAAGGTAAGTGTATGATGAAACTATCTCAACAGATGACCTCGCAAATGTGAACTGCTCCTGACACATGATGGCTCGAGATGTATTGAAGATCATGACCTTGGTTTTACCCAAGTTGACCTTCAAATCATGAGACTCACAAAAGGACTGTAGTGCGTCTAGGTGTCTCTGAAGCCTCTCTGCTGAGGAAGACAAGAGAGCCACGTCATTTGCATAGAGCAAAATCTAGATCAGTGTGCCCGCAAGAGCTCTCGCATCTGTGTCTGTTGAGCCGTCTCTCAATGTGTGGTGGAGGGTGTGGTCTCCTCGAAACTCTCTATCCGAAGGTCTACATCAAGGGTGACACTTGTCTCTGGCGGTCACCTCTGAGGAGGGCTGAGATGGACCGGACCTCGATCGTGTGTGGCCCTCTCTGTGTCGCATGTGGAGCGCGTGTCTCTCTTCTAGTAGCATGGTGGTGGAGATTCCCTCTGCTAGTCCATGATGCTGTCATCTCATCAAGCTCCTCTTCCTCAGCCTTGCCAGTAATTGACTTATATGCATAGAAATCTGTAACAAGTGTTTGTGCTCTATCGATCTTTGTGACCTGTGGCCTCAATCTCTATTGCTCTCTTGTCTGTCGCACAGTATCTCTGTGTGTCGTTGCATCTCCAGTAATTGACTTATATGCGTAGAAATCTGTAACAAGTGTTTGTGCTCTATCGATCTTTGTGACCTGCGGTCTCAATCTGTGTTGCTCTCTTGTGTGTCGCACAGTATCTCTGTGTGTCGTTGCATCTCAATTAGATAGAGCCCAACACAAACCTGATCGGGAAAATGGATCAACTATGTAAGTGGACCGAAGCCATATATATATATACATATATACATATATATATATATATACATATATATATATACATATATACATATATATATATATATACATATATACATATATATATATATACATATATATGTATATATATATATACATATATATGTATATATATATATATATATATAGAGAGAGAGAGAGAGAGAGAGAGAGAGAGAGAGAGAGCAAGAGCGAGAAGGAGAGAGAGAAAGAAAAGAAAGAAATTTTATTAGTCTTCGGAAGACCGATGGGACTATGAGACTGGAAGAAAACTTGATACAAATCACAGTAAGGGTGGAGCTACTGAAACGAGTATCATCACCCGTGTTGAATCCTAAGTCTGATCATACATAATCAAATACATCTGAGTGTAACAATGAAAAGAAAAAGACTGGAGCGGAGCGGAATCCTCCGTATGTCATGTCGCCGTGGCTGGTGCATAGCCGGTGATGGGATGCTGGTGCCCGTCAAGGGGTGCTGTGCGTCTCGATCTCCTGGACGAGGCTCGACGCAAGACCAGAGCCACCGTGACTCTTGTGGGACGTATCCCGGGTCTAAACAATGACGGGAGATCCCTCAGAGTGATCTGTGTGTTTCCTTGATGTCTCGTGTGTCGTGCTGCGGTCGTTGGGTTGGGGTCTTTGTCACGTCTGTGGATAGAGACTGGACGATCAATGTCACTCCATGGGAAAAACTCTGTGATCCTGGTTTGAAAGGTGTCTGATGATGTAGCCAAGCCCCGTCGCCTGAGTAAGTACTCTCTCTGTGTCGGACCCCCTCGTGAATGAAGGCCGCGAGGCATCTCTGATTTGGATAGGCGATGAATCTGAAAAGGAGCTCGGAGCCGTCTCTGAAGAGGCAGTGGTAGCGACCTCGGATCTCGTAGTACATTGGGCACCTGAAAATGAAATGTTCCTCCGACTCAACCTCCTGACAGTCGCACAATATGCATAAGCGATGCTCCCTAGGAATCCCCTCTGCTTTGCCGCTCTCTATGCGGAGGCGGTGTGATGATACCCGAAACTCTCTGATGGAGATCCGTAGTGAGTGAGGCATATGAAGCTTAGTGTACCTCGGTGGTGTGATGAATCTCTCCTCCGAAATACGAAGAGAGTAATCTCTATAGAAACTTTGCTTCACTAGAAGCTCCCTTGGCTCCAACCAGATCCTAAAGGTGTGTAGCTGCAGGAGATCCTCTCAAATGACCTGGTTGGTGTGTGGCCCGCCGATCGGGATGGTGGGTGGAAGTACCGGAGGGGCATCTAAACTATACTGAAAAGGAGGTATGCTATCGATGTGAAACCCTAGTCTCACAAACCATCTATGAGTCCGTGCATACCAGCATCGCTCGTCTCCCTCTGTTGCCAACCTCATGGAGGAATCGAGAGCCAACCATGGCAATTTTTCTCTCCCTGATGTGCAGTCCCCATATGATCTAACCCGGTGTAGATATGCGATGGTCTGAAAGGCTGCATCTAGATGGAGTGTAGAAGCACCAAACTCGGCCTGAATGATGTGATGTGGTACAGACGGTTTCCCTTGGATCATCCATGAGAGCATGAGGATCTACAGGCGCTCCACCCGTGTCCACTCTATCTCTGACATGTCAGGCCCCCGACAAGGGCTGCCATACATACTGCCTGGTCGGACCAAGGAGTCGAAGAGAAGAGCCTTGGTCCGAGGGTCCTGGAAGTGGGAGTGGAAGCATTGTCTCTCTAGCCGAGCCAGTGAGGCGTATCCCCTACTCAGTCTGGCCTACATCGGTGGTCTCATCGTGAAAATCGGGCCGGAGAAGATGACCCCCAAGTAAGTGTATGAGGATACGATCTCAACTGGTGATCCACCAAAAGTAAAAGTAAACTGCATGTTTGCTCGAGAGGTGTTAAAGATCATGACCTTGGTCTTACCGAGGTTGACCTCCAAATCATGGGATAAACAAAAAGCCTGTAGTGCATCCAGGTGTCGCTGGAGCCCCTCGGGTGTGGACGACATGAGTGCCATGTCATCTGCATAAAGAAGAATCCTGATGATGATCCCGGCAAGTGAGCAACCGATCCCTCCGAATGCCTCCATGAAAGTCTCAAGCTCATTGATGTAGAGGCCAAACAGGGTTGGTGATAAGGGACAACCCTGTTTGACCCCTATGGTACTCAAGATCTCATCTGTCCAACCTGCGCCTGTCCAAACTCGGCTTGAGACTCTCTCATAAAGTGCCATGACTGCCGAGATGATCTCCAGATCAAATCCCAGTGTCTGTAGGTGTGTGATGAGACGAGCTCGGGTACTGTGTCAAAGGCTTTGTGGAAATCCACAAAGCAGCAATATACCCTCTTCTTCCGTGATTGGGCCTCCTCAATGACACTTCTGAGTGTGAGTATGTGATCCATAGTCCCATGGTCTCGCCTAAAATGGGCCTGACCCTCTGCTCTGAGTCCTCTCATCTCTGCGAACAGGCTGACCGACGCATCCAATACAGCTGCATAGATCTTGGACATCACATGTCCAATCATGATAGTCCTATAGTTACTCGGGTCCATGGGATCCCCTGCCTTGTGGATGGGGGTAATGGTGTTGAGTGTCCAAGTGCAGGGGAAGCCAAGGCAAATAGCGTCATTGAATAGCTTTGCTAGGATCGGGGCTAATGTGTCGATCCCATATGCGATACACTCAGTGCATAGCCCCTCGTGATCCTTAGCTCGGCCATTGTGTAGTTTCAATGTCGCGTCCTTGACTCCCCCTCTAGTAAACAACGTGCAAGTGGTGGGGCGAGGTGTGTGTATGAGATCTGGAGTGGGCTGGTGTGGGACATCATCAAGATGGTGTGCATACGTGTGCCAGACTCTCGTGTCGTGAGGGGTGATGGAGACCTATGCTCAAGGAATCTCCGCCAAAAATCCTTAGAGTTGCTGCTTCAGCTCCTAGAGGGAGTGGTGCTATGGTGAAGTCGGTGATACATGAAGTGAAGGTAGTGGATCCCATGATGTAATCTACTACACTAGTGCCCCCCCCGTGTGGGAAGCAAGTAAAACCACCTGAGGAGGGTCATAGGTCAAGCCCGTTGTAGATGATGAGATCATGCATCTTGCCCAGATCAAGGAGCGCGTGTCCATATGGTGTAACAAGCCCGTGTCGGTCCTGGTCATACCTGCTCCGTCTAGGTCCATGTCTGGTAGCATGATAGAGTCGTCTCGGAAGTCGAGGAGTGGTGCGTGGCGTGTGCTCGTCCTGGTGTTGAAGTCCCCAACAAGGAGAACTTCCCCACGAGCTGAAAGGTCTGGGATATCCTGATGCAAGGGTGCATATGGCGATGTCTCACCCTCCTCTCGTGCCACTCTAGCGAAGTGGGATGTGTCTGGCGGGAAGTAGCATATTGCTATGAAAAGGTCATGGGTGTCTGTGCATCGAATCCGGATTCACATGAATCGGGAGTGTGCGTCCTTCCTCTCAATGGAGATGGCTCCAGCGAGGGAAGACCTGTACAATATTGCGACGCTGCCTGATCCTCGGACTCCTCCTGTATCCCTCGTCTCATATCCCTAAAGGCTGACTCCCATGTGTAGCCACTGACTATCGATAGTGGATGCTCTGGGCTTTGGTGTGTCTGTGTAAAAGACTATGTCTCGTCCTGTATAAGACTTCGAGAAGTTCCCTGGGTCTGACCATAAGGTACCATTACAGTTCCAGATGGTGCAAGCTAGGGTCTCGGAAACCTGAGTCTCATAGGCCTCGTCTCCCTAGGGGGTACGGGTGGGAGCCCGACGGGTGCTGGTCAACAACCTACCATCTCGGACCACGGCCCATTTCCCCTCCTTGCGGGCAACATCTCGATGCTGCAGAAGAACTCGTCGCTCCTCAATGTGTAGTGGTGTCAAATCCTTGTCCATGGACAGGGTGGGATGCTCTCGTAGAGCGGCTGGGCATCGGAGTGTCGCTAGTCGAGCATTTGAATCTCTGAAGCGAATGACTAGGGGCTGCTCTCGGTTGGGGTCTCTCCCAACATGCCATGCTCCCTCTATGCCATGGTCGGAGACCCCCATGGTGGTGGTCACAAAGGTGATCACCTCCTCCATGGGCGTCGTAGTGGTGCTAGTGCTGTCTGGCGTGATCCCTCGTATCCGGATGTTGAGGGCCTTCGAAGCCCTCTGCTGTTGCTCCTGTATGGCGGCTGAAATGGTTGCCTTTGCGGGCTCCCGTTTTGCCACATCCACCCATCTAGTCGTCTCTGCTACAGCCGACTGTATCGTGGCTATCTGTGCCTCCATCTCTGTGACTGGGGTCCCTCCAGGCGTTGCTCTGAGGGTCCCGAGCTCCTCTCGAAGCTGTGTGATGTTGTGTCTGAGCCCCTGGATAAGGGTGCCCTGCTCGTGTATAATGCGGGCCTGCTCCTGGGCGTATCGGGCCTGATCCTGAGTGTAATGTGCCAGCTCTGCCTGACGGGCCCGGATGCTGTGTATCTCAGCCAATAGGGAGTCCCAAGCATCTGGTGGGGGCCTAAGATGTCTTGGTCATGGTGGGAACTGGATCTCGAGAGGGGTTGGAATGAAGGTGGGCTGCTGAGGTTGTACTGAGGATGGGGACAGCATGATCTGGGCGGGGAAGTGGTATGTAGGAGTAGCGAGGCCGGACGAGGTGATGAAGGGTGGCTGATTGAGAGGTAGAGGTGATACGAGGGGAAAGTACTGTGGAGCGGCTTTGGTGGGGCGAGTGGTGAGGCTACTGGAGAGGTTGGGTGGGCCCCTTTCTTCTGGGCCGCGGTGCTGTCCACTGTCAAACCGCTCCGGTTGCTGCGTTTGTTGAAGTCCTCCAGACTGAGTTGCTTTTGTGTTTTCCCCTTGTCACCGTTCCCCTTCCCCATCTCCACGCGTATGTAAATCTGGACCGAAGGGTCTCCCGCCTAGTCTCCTGTCCTCATCCCCCTGTTCCCTTCATTATGGGGGAGGCAGCAGCGGGTTGCAGGAGGTCGGAGCTGCAAACGAGGGGCCAAAAAAAAAAAAGGAGGGGCGAGGTAGCAGCGTGGGTGGCAGGGGTAGCAGAGGGTGGCGAGGAGGAGCGAGGGTGGCGGAGGTAGCAGGGGGCGTAGCAAATGGAGTAGCGAGGGTGGCTGAGGAGTAGTGAGGGTGGCGGAGGGTAGCGGAGGGGTAGCGGGGGCTGAGCGCGGGGGGGGGGTAGCGGAGGGTGGCGGAGGGCTGAGCGGGGGGTAGCAGAGGGTAGAGGGGGCTTAGCGGCAGGCTGAGCGGGGGGGGGTTAGCAGAGGGTAACAGAGGGCTGAGCGGGGGGGTAGCGGGGGGCTGAACGAGGGTAGTGGAGGGCTGAGCCGGGGGGGTAGCGAGGGGGTAGCAGAGTGTAGCGGGGGCTGAGCAGAGGGTAGCGGGGGGGCTGAGCACAGAGAGAGAGAGAGAGAGAGAGAGAGAGAGAGAGAGAGAGAGAGAGAGAGAGAGAGTTTATTAAAGTCTTTGGGAGACCGTGAAGGTCTATGAGACTAAAGATAACTGATACAATGAGCATAACGATGGCGGTCTCAAAACGGGCCAGCCAACCGTTTCTACCAAAAAGAGGTTATGAAGGACTGTGTGTCTAGTCCTGATACAAAAAATATGTGTCTACCTCCAGATGATACAAAAAGAAGGGGGGGGCACCAAAAATGGGGCAGAGGGGGGAGACACAGTATACATGTGCATGTGGTGATCGTATGAGACCAATCATAGAGGGGCCGTCAAATGGGAGGTCGGAAAAAACCCTACGATAGATGATTGGCCTCTGATGTCACGCGGCCTAGTCGAGCTTGGTCGTCGGGGGTGGCGGGTGGCCCTGTGAATGAGGGCAACGGTAACCCGAGTGGGGCGGGCAGAGAGCAGAGATGAGATGTCATGGACCTGGATGTGTGAGTCTGTCTGCTGGCGCAGCTGTCGTGGCTCTGGCTCTCGCTCACGTCCGCGTCGTCGGCTAGACTGAGAAGAGGTATCTTGTGGCTGGAAGAAGTTAGTGATAGGCCGCTGGGTGTCCTCACGCTGTGTGTGCTGCTCGTGTCGCCGTGCTTGGAGAGAGTTATCTCGGTGGCGAGTCATCTCATGTAAGAAAGCGGCTAGGCATTGCTGATCCAGGAACTGCAGCATGTGTGGGAGGGTTCCGAATCCGTCGCGGAAGAGGCAGTGGTACCGGCCTCGAATGGCATAATAGATAGGACATCTGAAAGCAAAGTGCTCCTCCGACTCGATCTCCTGAAAGTCGCAGAGTGGGCAAAGGCGGTCCTCTCGTGGGATACCCTTTGCGCGTCCGCTCTCGATCCGTAATCGGTGTGATGAGACCCTAAACTGACCGAGGGAGATCCGGAGCGCATGTGGTAGATGAAGCTGTGTGTAACCCGGAGGTGTGATGAAGCCCTCTTGTGAGATCTGGAGGCAGTGTCGGCGGTAGAAGTCGAGCTTCACAGGAAGCTCGGAGTGAAGAAACCATGTCCGCCAGGTGTGGAGCTGGAGCAGATCCGCTCGAATGAGTCGGTTGACCTTCTGGTCAGTGGGGGAGAGGGGAGATGGTGGAGCGTCGAGGCTGTACTGAAAAGGAGGCAACCGGTCTAAGTCGAGGCCCAGTCGGGTGAACCAACTGGAAAGACGACTATACCAGCATCGCTGGTCCCCATTAACGGATAGGGCCATAGAGGAGGATAGGGCTAGCCAAGGTAGGCGGAGGCGACCGTCGGCAGAGGAGTTGAAATCCCTGACTCTGTGGAGATAGGTGATAACCTGAAAAGCCGCATCAAGCTGTAGGGGTTAGGCGCCGAACTCTGCTAGAATGATCTGGTGTGGTACCGATGGTTTGCTGCGGATCATCCGAGCAAACATCAGTATCTGTAGGCGCTCGACTCGAGCCCACTCTGTGTCTGAAAGGTCGACTCCCCACCAAGGGCTACCGTACATGCCTGCTGGGCGGACCAAAGAATAAAAAAGGAGAGACTTGGTCCGCGGGTCCTGGAAGTGGGAGTGGTAGCACTGTCGCTCCAGCCTGGCAAGAGCGGCGTATCCCCGGCTGATCCTAGCCTGCATGGCCGGGCGCATCGTGAAGATCGGGCCTGAGAAGACAACGCCCAAGTATGTGTAAGAGTCAACTATCTCAACAGGGTCGCCGGCGAAGAGGAACTACTCTCGGTGCATAGCGGGTCTGGAAGTGTTGAAGATCATCACCTTTGGTTTCCCAAGGTTGACCTTCAAGTCATGTGTATCACAGAAGACCTGAAGTCCATCCAGGTGTCGCTGAAGACCAGTAGCAGAAGAGGATAGTAGTACTACATCGTCTGCGTATAGGAGAATCTGGATGATAGCCTCCACAAGAGAGCACCCTGCACCTCCGAGTGTCCTGATGGTGGTCTCGAGCTCATCGATGTAGAGGCCAAATAGAGTCGGTGACAAGGGACATCCTTGTTTAACTCCGATAGTGCTCGTGATCTCTGGGGTCCAGCTGGTGCCAATCCCGACGTGCCCCGTCACCCGCTCATAGAGAGCTACTACTGCCCAGATAATCACCGAGTCGTAGCCTAACTCCTGCAGACGTCTGATGAGTCGGGCGCAGGGAACGGTGTCGAATGCCTTGTGGAAATCCACAAAGCAACAATATACTCTCTGTCTCTTGTGTCTGGCCTCCTCAATGATCCCTCTAAGTGTAAAAATGTGATCGTAAGTCGAGTGATCCGCCCTGAAGCCGGCCTGTCCGGATGCCCTGAGCCTCTGTACATCTGCGCGAGCACTGACATCGCCATCTAACACTGGTGCATAGATCTTGGACATAACATGTCCAACCATGATGGTCTTGTAATTCCCTGGATCCATGGGATCTCCTGCTTTGTGGATGGGTGTGATAGTGTTCAGGGTCCAGGCTCTGGGGAACCCGTGGCAGACAGCTTCATTGAACAGCGTTGCCAGGATGGGGGCTAGAGTTTTGATGCCATAGGCAACAAACTCTGTGCATAGGCCCTCATGATCCTTAGCTCGACCGTTATGAAGCTTATGCGCTGCGTGGGTGACTCCCTGGGTTGTGAAGAGGATACAAGAGGTGCGGCGGGGGGTGGCTGAGAGGTCGGGAGGAGGCTGATCAGGGATATCATAGAGTGTGCGTGCGTATGTGTGCCAGAGGGAAGTGTCCGTGAGGGGGGAGGGGGATCGGCGTTCTAGGAATTTCCTCTAGAAATCCTTGGAGTTGCTACTAAACAGAGTGTTCAGTAGCGTATCCTCATTCTGGCGCAGGAAGGCTAGCTTCTTGCGACGGACTAGTCGACGATAATCCCTGGTGAGACGTGGGTTGGCCCTAGCGTTTCGCTGGGTCGTGAGTCGGAGTGTGCGGCGTAGTGTTTTGCACTCGTCATCATACCAGCTGTTGCAAGGGGTGGAGCCAGCGGGTGGAGGGCGGGTGGACTGAGTAGTGGAAGGAAAGATGTGGCGGGCTGCATTGTGAAGGTAGTGGGTGATAAGGGTGGCTCGGTGATCTAAAGAGGGTATGGTGTCTATGTGTCTGAGGAGGGAGGCTAGGTGGGCTGAGTAATCAGGTGAGAGGTTATGATCAAAGTGTATATCATGATAGGTAGTGTAGTGCGGGGTGTGGCTGGGAGGGGCTCGGGGCGCAAGGATATGCAAGAACAGGTAAGTGTGATCGGCTCCTGGGGGTAAGGGTACAGTGCAAAAGTCAATGATCTGTGGGGCTAAAGCAGGAGATCCCAGAATGTAGTCGATGACACTAGCTCCCCCGCCATGCGGGAAACATGTGAAACCAGAGGAGGCAGGCCACGGGTCTAGTCCATTGTAGATGATCAGATTATGTATACGTCCAAGGTCCAAAAGAGCCTGCCCATACCCAGTATTGGGAGCGCGACTGTCAGCCGAGGAGCGGGGGAAGCCCGAGTCCTCTGTGTCCATCTCAGGTAATAGGACCGGATCTGAGTGGAAGTTCAGGAGTGATGTCTGATGTGCACCTTTCCTTGCGTTGAAATCCCCAACTAGGAGGACCTCTCCGCGTCTGGAGAACTCCACAATGTCTGAGTAGAGATCTAGATAGGGGGATACCCCCGTATCCTCACGAAGCACCGTGCGAAATGTGACGTCTCGGGAGGAAAGTAGCAGACTGCAATAAAGAGGTCGCGTGTGGAGGGGCGTCGGAATCGGCGGAGCCATAGGTAACGGGCATGGATATCCCGTCTAACCACAGATGTCAAGCTCGTGAGCGCTGAACGAAGAAGTACTGCAACTCCGCTTGACCCTCGGACCCCCCCAGTATATCTGGTCTCGTCACGGAGTACTGACTCCCAGGTATAGCCACTGACCGAGGGGAGAGGGTGCTCGGGGCTCTCATGTGTCTCTGTATAGAAAACGATGTCGCGTCCAGTGTATGACTCTGAGAAGTTCCCAGGGTCAGACCATAGGGTACCATTACAGTTCCATATGGTGCATGCCAAGGGTACTGTGTGCTGAGTCTGAATCTCATAGACCATGTCTCCCTATTTGGGGGGGGGGTCTGCTACCGTGTCTGGAGTACCTGGTGGGGCTCGGCGGCGGGGGCCAACTAATAGGCGGCCATCTCAGACGACAGCCCACTTCCCCTCCTAACGGGCTATATCTCGTTGCTGAAGCAGGGTGCGCCGCTCTTCCACCTGCATAGGTGTGAGATCCTCATCCATGAAGATAGTAGGGTGGTCCCGTAGTGTAGCACGCTGCGTGAGTGCTGCAAGTCGAGCTTGAGTATCCCTGAATCGGATGATGAGTGGCTGTGGGCGCGTGGGGTCCCGTCCTGTGTGCCATGCATGCTCGATCCCATGCTCGGCGAGGCCGAGGGTAGAGGTCACGAAAGCAATCGCTTCCGCTAAGGGGGTGATTGAATCTGCGCGGGGGATACCTCGTACTCGGATGTTGAGAGCCTTATTGGCCCTCTGTTCCTGCTCGGCGATGGTGGGTGAGACTGTTGCTTTGGGTGCTCGTCTCGCAATGTCCACCCATCTGGTAGTCTCCGCAATAGCAGTCTGGATGGTAGCGATCCGCTCCTCCACCCCTGGTGTAGTGCGCAGGGCCGCTGTGACTGTAGCAGTGAGAGAGACAACCTCCTGACGGAGGTGAGTGATCTCCTGGCGCATGCTCTGAATAAGCTGATCTTGTGCTACGGTATGATTCGTAGTCGATGTAGCTCCGTAAAGATGTAATCTATCGTCTCAGGTGGGACTCGGGGGGGTGCGAACTGGGACATGGCGTATGGCTGTGGGGGCGTGGGCGATAGGCTGGCTGTATATGGCAGAGGAGTGGAGAAAGGCTGCTGGGTGAGGGGAAGGGGGGACATAAGAGTGGTGGAGACAGAAGGGAGCTGTGTGGGGGGTGAGGAACTGTGACCCTCTCCTGTGGGGGGCAGGCTGAGTGGTACAGTGGTGGGGGAGGCAGTGGTTGGAGTAGAGATGATGGCTGCGGGAGAAAGAACTGCATTGGTGCCCATTGCACCCGATGTTTTCAGGGTTGTGCTAATCCACTCCTGGAGATGCGCTTTGTGATCTCTCCCACAATTGGCTTCGGAGATTGACTGGGTTTGTGGGCCATTGTAGGACTTGTTCAAGTGCACGATTTCCTGCAAAGGCAGATCTTGTTCAGCATTGCTGTAGGGGTGCGCAGGCCTGCGCAAGGCCAGTGGCAAGCCAAGGCTTGCAGCAGACAAGGGCCCTCAGACCACGGGGCAGCAGGCCAAGCGCAAGCGAGGGGGGTGGCGCAGAGGCTACGGGAGGGGGTGGGGCAAAGGCTACGGGAGGGGGGGGTATAGCACAGAGGCTGCGGGAGGGGGTGGGTAAAACCGAACTGGAGGGGAATAAAACAACTATGGCTTTACGTCAACGACGGAATTAAACTGTCCACAGCTCTCCCTCACTCCCTCTCTCTCTGATCATACATTAGGGCCCAGGACAATTTGTCGGGCTGGACCCCCCCGAAGGTCTTTATTACTTTCAGAAAAACTGTTACAAAAGTTCAGCATGAAGCTGTCTCGTAAGCCTCTCCAAAAACATGAAAAGAATACTTCTTTTTTTACAAGAGCTTCAAGCCCCATTCAAATTGGCAACATGCCACTTGTCTAAAATCTAGACTAAAATCTATTACAAGCCACTATGGGCCATTCTGGAGTCTTCAAAGCTCTCGGTCACACGAACCGCTTCCTGGATGCTTGTCAGGCTCCCATTTCGCTTAGGAAAAATAATCCTTCTAGTACCTGCAACAATTAATTAAAGCGCACCACCATGGTACCCATTAATTGTTAGCGCTTTGCATGCAAATAACACACTGTGGACTAATCCTAGTCACGGTGGGCGTCCCCACTGAACACATGTGCACATCTAAACAAATATATATATTTATATATAAATAAATATATATATATTTTCTCTGGTTGACCGGAGTCAACACTCTTGATTATAATTAAAGAGCTTCGACCCAAGGTCAAGGCGCCTTAATTATAGCCAAGTCTCTCCAACCGGAGTTGGCACATCTTGGTTAACCGGGGTTAACCCTCTTGGCGCATACCAAGTCTTGTTGACCGAAGTCAACACTCTCTGACCGTAGTCAGGTTTACTTGACTAGAGTCAAGTATCTTTGACCGTAGTCAATCCTTTGACCATTAAAATAACTCTTTGACCGTAATTAACACATATAAAACTCTTTAATTATGATCAAATAAATGGTCAACTGTCCTTTGACTTAGGATATTTACATTGTGGTGACATCCCCTCGGCTTCTATTCAGTTGACCGCAACTGAAAAGCTTCCTTGTAAACATCCAAAAGCTGTGGATGATCGGATAACATGTCTTCGTCCATCCACTTGGCATCTAATGCCGTATAATTCTTGAATTTTACAAGATACCTGCAAAATTCCTTACCCTGAGGGCCTTTACGTACAGTATGGTACACAATTTGCTCTGGCTGAAGGACTTCCTCCAGCTCATCCACTTCTGGTGGATCTTCTGATACTGGTTCTGTAGGCTCTGGTCCCTGAAATTTCTTTAGAAGAGTCACATGGAATGCATTGTGAATCCTCCAATGCTCTGGCAATGCTAATCTGTATGCAACTTCATTTATTCTCTCTGTAACCCTGAAAGGGCCATAATATCTGGGAGATAACTTTGCATACACTTTCTGTTTGCCTTTAAACTTGCGGAGCCTAGCTTTTTCAAACCTCAAAAGTATCCAATCCCCTTCCTTGAGATCTAGCTGTCTCCTATGTTTATCTGCAGCCCTTTTATGTTTCTCTTGAGACCTTTCAATTGCTGTCCGGACTTGGCTGTAAGCTGTCTGGAGGTCTCTTACAAACTGATCAGCTGCAAATATTTCATCTTTAGTCCTCAATATAGGTGGCAAAATCACCTTCCCATATATGACTTCAAAAGGGGCTTTCCCTGTAGAGCTATGTACTGTATTATTGTAAGCAAACTCTACTAAGGGTAGGTACTTTTCCCAGTCTGAACTCTGGTCACCCACGTAGCATTTCAGCATATCCAAAATGGTAGAATTTGCTACTTCACTTTGACCATCTGTCTGGGGATGGAAAGAAGAAGAAAAATTCAGATTCGTCCCCATGTTATCAAATAAAGCTCTCCAGAATAGACTGGTCATTCTGGGATCTCGATCACTAACAATGGACTTAGGCATACCATGATGTTTAAAGATCTGTGCCATGAACAGCTTAGCCATATGATCTGCCTTTATGGTTTTGCGAACCGGAATGAAATGAGCTTGCTTGCTGAATCTATCAATGATAGTCCAAATCCCATCATTCCCTGACTTTGATCTCGGCAAATCAAAAATAAAGTCCATTGTAATATTTTCCCATGGTGCCTGAGGCACGGGAAGAGGCATAAGTAGGCCAGGTGCCTTCTGTCTATCATATTTTATTTTCTGACACGTAAGGCATTCAGTAACAAACTGATGTATATCTTTCCGCATTCCTGGCCAAAAGAAATACCTCTCTAGTGCTAGAGTTGTTGCTGTAATTCCTCTGTGTCCAGCATAGGGAGGTGCATGGCATTCCCCCAAAATCTTTTTCCTCATCTCCTGGGTGATGCATAGGCAATCATCTTTCATTAAATACCCATCTTTCAGGGAATAGTGACTGGTAGATTGTCCTTCTTGCATCTGCTGTAAAATTTCACCAAAATCAGAATCATGAGCATATTGTTCCCTCATGCCTTCCAGGTCCTGATGATAAGCAATAGTTACATTGTTGACCTGGGGTCTTCGGGACAAGGCATCTGCCACTCTGTTCCGAATCCCTGGGGTATGGACAATCTGAAAATGATACATTGACAGCATGTTTGCCCATTTCATATGCTTCTCTGAAAGCTTGGTCTGAGTCAAAAAGTATTTCAGACTTTGGTGATCTGTTTTGACAGTAAAATTTGCACCCAAAAGATAATGTTTCCAGGTATGGATAGCATGAATTACAGCCAATAACTCTTTCTCATAGATTCCTAAATATCTTTCCGCATCCCGAAGTCGCCTGCTTTCATAGGCTACTACATGACCATTCTGATGCAACGCAGCCCCAACACATTCTCCACAAGCATCGCAATCCACATCAAAAGACTGATACAAGTCCGGAACTACCAGAATAGGCTCTGTAGTCAACTTTTCTTTGAGTGTATTGAATGCTTCCTTCTGTGATAATCCCCATGTGAAAGCTGCATTTTTCTTAGTGAGGTCATGTAATGGAGCTGCGATATCAGCAAAATGTCTGATAAATCTTCTGTAGTAAGAACACAAGCCTAAAAAGCTTCGAACTTCATGTACAGTTTTCAGCTCTGGCCATTCCTGAATGGCACGGATCTTTGCTGGATCCATTTGTATCCCATTCTTGGATATTATATGCCCCAGATAGTGGATTTCTTCCAGGAAGAATTCACTTTTCTTGCTGTTTGCATAGAGCTGATGATTTCTCAGCTCTTGAAACACTATAGCAAGATGTTCTCTGTGCTCTTCCTCTGTCTTAGAGAAAACTAAGATATCATCAAAGAAGGTACCCGTAAAATGCCTGTTCTTCCGGAAGATGCGATCCATCATTCTATTGAATGTGGCTGGAGCATTTGTCAATCCAAAAGGCATCACTAAGTATTCATACAACCCGAATGTTGTGCGGAATGCTGTCTTATGCACATCCTGAGGCTGTATCCTCACTTGGTGGTAGCCACTCTTCAAGTCTATCCTGCTGAAAACTGAAGCTCCATTTAACTGATCCAGGACATCATCAATACGCGGAATAGGGAATCTATTCTTGATGGTCATTTTGTTCAGTGCGCGATAATCGACGCACATACGGAATGAACCATCTTTCTTCTGTACTAACAGTACAGGGGAACAAAAAGGAGACGAGCTGGGCTGAATCAAGCCTTTGGACAGCAAGTCCTGTACCTGAGCCATAATCTCCTCTCTCTGAGTCGCACTGACTCTATAAGGGGGTCTGTTTGGTGGCTCACTACCAGGCATTAACTCTATCTGATGATCTTCTGGTCTCTCTGGGGGTAGCTCCCCTGGCAAAACATCAGAAAAGCAATCTTTAAAGTTTACCAGAAACTGAAACCTATCTTTGTCTGCATCATTCATTTCAGCATGCATATCATTCTCTTTTTCTTTTACAAAAACCATGTACGCAGAAATTGCAGACTTTATTGCTTTACCGCATGAAACATCAGATACAATGGGGATAGTGTCCCCTTTATTCCTGGCAATTACACGCTGATTTTTCCCCCTATGTACAAATTCCAGCACTCTTTCAGGAAGAGTCAACTTCACTGCCTTGCGGTGAAACCAAGGCATCCCCAAAACTACATCATAATGTTTCAGTGGAGAAATGAAGAAGTCTTCCTGATCCACATAACTCTGAATATGAAGACGGAGCTTCCCTATCAAGGGAGTAACTGGCACAGGATTCCCACAAAACATTTGATCGGCATCCAAAGCCCTGCCTAGCTCTTCCGTCTTTATTCCCAGCCTCAGGGCTAGATCCTCTGATATGAAATTATCAGTAGCCCCTGGATCAAATAAAATTAGCGCTTGCTGGTCTCTAACTTTGCCCCATGATAGCAGCAATTCTCGTTCTTCTGGGTTCAAAGCATGACCCAGTATATCAGGAATTCCCCCCGCCATTGGCTTTTGCGGTCCTCGTGGCTTCTCTGCCTCTTTCCCCTTCGATGTTGAAGGCTTTTCTGGGCACTGGGCAGCCACATGCCCCTCTTTACCGCACCTGAAGCATTTCCCATCTCTACGGAATTCCGCTATCTGTTCAGGGGTGAATATAGATTTGCCCTTATAGGTCTTTGAGAACTGAGTACCCCTCGGCTTCTGAGGCTGAAACCCTTTCTTTTCAGCCTTAGGGGACTCTTTCTTTTCTGATTTTTGAAAATCAGTTTTCTTTTTATCAGCACGTCCTGCATGCAAGGATGGCACTGTAGATGGATCTTGTAGCGGCACAAGACTCGCTACTGAGGCTGAATGCATAAGATCTTGAATATTCTTTGCCCCCAAAGCATTCACTACTGCCTGAATTCTTGGAGTGAGACCTGCTCTGTACTTCCTCATCTGGGTACCTTTGGAGATCTTTTTGAACGGTGCAACTTGCAAATAAGCATCCCAGAATTTTTGGTTGTACCCATCCACTGTATCTCCTGCGTCCATGTGCAAGCTGTCCCAATCTTGAAGAACATGGTCTCTAAACTGTTTAGGCATGAACTGCTGGTAGAAGGCTTTCTTGAAGCCCTTCCACTTCCTTGGGGCTGACCCATCTGTGGTCAGTGCACTCCACCATGCACTAGCCGTTGCTGTCAAGTGTAGGCTGACCATTCTTAACTTGGAGGATTCTGAAAATTTCTCAGTACCGAATGCAGCATCAAACTGTCTGATAAACTGCAATGCTTTGTCTGTATGACCATACTGTCCATTGTAGGTCATAAACTTAACAGATTTTCCTCCCTCTTTAAATTCCCTGGTCGCTTTGGAAGATTTTCTCTTCCCAGACTTCTCGTGTTTCCTTCTTTTCCTGGATGGTTTATCTGATAAGGAAGAAGAAGACATAGAAGTCGAACTCGAGGTAGACAGTGATGGACTAGGAGATCGGTGATGACGCCTCGATCTCTTTTTATTATGGGACCGTCTCCTATGAGATCTATGAGATCTCTCTCTCTCAGACTGTACACGAGAGTGTGCCTCTGGCATTGGCACGTCATATACTGGATTAGGCATGGCCTCTGCTGGAAACAAATGCTGAGCCCTGGGATCCCTTTTAAGATTTTCCAGCTCTTGTATACGAGTGCGTACCATTTGTTCAAATTCTTGTTGAGTTTGTGGCACATTCCTCTGTCTTGGATGCGCATCCCTATCTTGAGAATCCCACTGGATAGGTGATTGATCCATATTCTGAGATCTGCAGATTTTTTTTTTTCTCACACTGTGCAAGTAACTAATGCACACTACCTTTGCTTTTTTCAACAGAAAAGGTACCTCAACAAGAGGTGTTTTGCATTCACAATCTATGCCAGTACTGGCTGTCAGTTCAAGGCATGTACCCACACAGTTGCCAAAGCATCATCAACTATATTGCCCTTTTCTGGCTGCTGCAGATGGCTTCAAAAGGCATCTGTTTTTCCCTCTTTTTACTGCTCAAAGGCATGCATACTCCTTTTTCTGCAAATCTCTGTTTTCTCTGCTTTTCTCTGGTTTTCTGCTACTTTTCTGACAGTAAAAGTCTGACAGGCAGGTGAAAATTGATAGCCAAAACTGTCTCTGCAACTTTTTTTTTTTTTTTTTTTTTGGTGAAAACAGTAACCAGATGAGTAACTACTGGTTACTCTAACCGACTGTCTGGTTCTGGTCTGGTTAGTCTGCAACTAGACTAACTGGACTGGTTACACCAACCAAACTGGTCTGGTTAGGCCAGATTAACTGGACCAAAGTTGAACTAACTGGATACTGGTTCAACTAACCAGAGTTAACTGACTGCGGTTAACTTAACCAGGGTTTCACTAACCACGGGTTAACCAACCAGCGTTTAACTGTACCAGGGTTAACTTAACCACTGGTCTGCCACAAGTCCTGCACCACGTCAGCACCTCACGTGTGCTGCGCCACGTCAGCGCCACGCGTCCTGCACCACGTCAGCGCCTGCAAGCCTGCCCAAACCTTGGTCATGGACTGTTCGTCGTCCCGCGTCGCGGCTTCCAGAGACTCCCGACAAGGCAAAGGCAACGCCTCACATTTGCGCTCAATATCGGCAGTCTAGCCACTATCAAACAAATGACAATTTCTGGGCTACGGCTACGTGAGACGCCTGTGTGTAATGGTCACCGGCGAGTCTTCCTCCACACGAACATCAGCTCATCGCTCTATGCAATGACCTTAGAGACGACAATTTTCGTGGGTGAGGCGTTGCTTTGCGGAAGCTTTGTGTCACCCTTAACTAGTGCCTGCTTGAAACGTTACTACGTATTGCTTTGCGTGATGGCATCGCTTCTTTTTTTCCCACAGCTAAACGATAACGCTCCATCCGCGTCAGGCAAGAAGGGCGTACAAAGACCAAAACCTCTGGGACTCCCAATCGTATAACTGCGATTCTGCTCTCTCTGTCGAATCTTGCCCAGGGTTGACGCCCACAGAGCCACTTTCACAAAGCCTTACTAGCCTCTATTTCTGGCGCATCTTGCAGACGATCAGATCGCAACATTGACCGGTGTGATAATCTTCCGATCACTCAGAGATTTCACATCCTGGAGCTTTGTTGGATCGTCACAGTTTGAGGAAGCTGTGATACCATGCTCTGATACCAATACAACCGAACTGGAGGGGAATAAAACAACTATGGCTTTACGTCAACGACGGAATTAAACTGTCCACAGCTCTCCCTCACTCCCTCTCTCTCTGATCATACATTAGGGCCCAGGACAATTTGTCGGGCTGGACCCCCCCGAAGGTCTTTATTACTTTCAGAAAAACTGTTACAAAAGTTCAGCATGAAGCTGTCTCGTAAGCCTCTCCAAAAACATGAAAAGAATACTTCTTTTTTTACAAGAGCTTCAAGCCCCATTCAAATTGGCAACATGCCACTTGTCTAAAATCTAGACTAAAATCTATTACAAGCCACTATGGGCCATTCTGGAGTCTTCAAAGCTCTCGGTCACACGAACCGCTTCCTGGATGCTTGTCAGGCTCCCATTTCGCTTAGGAAAAAATAATCCTTCTAGTACCTGCAACAATTAATTAAAGCGCACCACCATGGTACCCATTAATTGTTAGCGCTTTGCATGCAAATAACACACTGTGGACTAATCCTAGTCACGGTGGGCGTCCCCACTGAACACATGTGCACATCTAAACAAATATATATATTTATATATAAATAAATATATATATATTTTCTCTGGTTGACCGGAGTCAACACTCTTGATTATAATTAAAGAGCTTCGACCCAAGGTCAAGGCGCCTTAATTATAGCCAAGTCTCTCCAACCGGAGTTGGCACATCTTGGTTAACCGGGGTTAACCCTCTTGGCGCATACCAAGTCTTGTTGACCGAAGTCAACACTCTCTGACCGTAGTCAGGTTTACTTGACTAGAGTCAAGTATCTTTGACCGTAGTCAATCCTTTGACCATTAAAATAACTCTTTGACCGTAATTAACACATATAAAACTCTTTAATTATGATCAAATAAATGGTCAACTGTCCTTTGACTTAGGATATTTACATTGTGGTGACAGTGGGGCAGAGGCTACGGGGGGGGGGGGGAGTAGAGTGGAGCTACGGGAGGGGGGGGGAGTAGAGTGGAGCTACGGGAGGGGGGGGGGGCAGAGTAGAGCTACGGGAGGGGGGGGGGCAGAGTGGAGCTATGGGAGGGGGGGGGCAGAGTAGAGTTACGGGAGGGGGGGGGAGCGGTTGCGGGAGGGGGAGGGGGGGAGCAGCTGCGAGAGGGGGAGGGAGACCGGAGATACGTGAGGGGGGGCTGCGAGAGGCTACGTGAGGGGGAGAGCGGCGCTACGGGAGGGGGGTCTGCGAGAGAGGGGGGGGAACGGAGAGGGGAGGGGCTAGCGACGGAGAGGGCTGAGTGACGGGGAGGGAGGGCTGAGCGGCGGAGAGGGGGGGGGCTGAGCGGCGGGGAGGGGGGGCGGAGCGTGGCGGGGAGGGGGGGCGGAGCGGCGGAGAGGGGGGGGCTGCGACGGGGGAGGGGGGGGCTGAGCGGCGGTGGGGGGGGGGTGGAGCGGCGGTGAGGGGGGGCGGAGCGGCGGTGAGGGGGGGGCTGAGCGGAGAGGGGGAGGGAGAGCGGAGCGGGGGAGGGCTGAGCGGCGGTGAGCGGAGAGGGGGAGGGCTGAGCGGCGGTGAGGGGGGGGGCTGAGTGGCGGTGAGGAGGGGGGGCTGAGCGACGGTGAGGAGGGGGGGCTGAGCGACGGTGAGGGGGGGGGGGCTGCACGACCGGGGGGGGGGGGAGCGGCGATGAGCGGAGAGGGGGAGGGCTGAGCGGCGGTGAGCCGAGAGGGGGAGGGCTGAGCGGCGGTGAGGGGGGGGGCTGAGCGGCGGTGAGGGGGGGGGCTGCGCGACGGGGAGGGGGGGGGAGCTGCGACGGTGAGGGGGGGGGGCTGCGACGGTGAGGGGGGGAGAGTGAGAGGGCTGAGCGGCGGTGAGGGTGGAGGGGCTGAGCGGCGGTGAGGGGGGGGTGCTGCGCGACGGGGAGGGGGGGGGAGCTGCGACGGAGAGAGAGAGAAGAAGAAGAAGAAGAAGAATATATTATCGTCCTCTGAAGACCAAAACCGGCCTATGGGACCTGAGCAATACAATATCACAAGTACATGAAAGCTCCTCCCGAAGATGGGAGGGTGGAAAGAGAAACCACCTTCTAGGATTCAGGTGGATTCCTATGCTTGAAGAGCTTATACACAAATGTTCCTAAAGCTGAAGGTGACCCTTTATGCAGCAAATCAGCCAGTTTGTTATGTCCCTCAAGGAGGTGATTGAACTCTTCCCTAATGTGTGCATAGTGAGGGCATATCATTACCATGTGTTCTTCTGTTTCAACCATACCTTGATCACATAGTTGGCATATTCTACTCTCCCTTGGCATCTTTTTCCATCCCCCTGTTTCTATTTGCAGCTGGTGTGATCGGGTGCGAAGTGAGGCTAAAGCCCTCCGTTTATGCACTGCTATAGGTGTACATATGTACTTCTGCGTTGTTGTCTCCCTTCCTGTATAAATTGACCAATATTCGGGGTTGATATATGTGCGATAGTACTCAAATTTATCTTTGTTTTCTGATGTTTGCCATTTCCTGTGTAGTGCATTCAGCAGGTCATAATGAAAAGCCTCTTCATCAATCTCCTCTGAAGAGTAGTTTAAATACTCTTCTACTTCCCACTTCTTGAACCATTTTTTTAGGTCCTGTGCCCATCCGGATGTCAAAATCTTGCCCTTGTTTGTCTTTTGAAGCTTCTGACTTTCATTCCATGCTCTCTTTGGTAGCCTTTCATTATCCATGCACTTGACCTTTGTGATGTATCTGAGTACTCTCTTCAGAGCATGTAGCTCTATGGGTATACATCCTGTCTCTAGGAGTAACAAAGAGTATGGTGTAGTAGCCTTGATGCCCAGGTGCCTCCTAATGAAAGACTTTTGCATTTTCTCTATCTCATTCCACGTTGATGGAGATAGAGAGAGAGAGAGAGAGAGAGAGAGAGAGAGAGAGAGAGTCCTCACTGGTATCATCATCATCAGAACAAATATAATCTAATCTGATTCAATAAAATACAATGCAGCACACACATGTCATTAAACGTCAAGGTACACCCGATGACGGGGTAGGCAGTGTAGGCAAGAAGCGCGGGATAGATCGCTGTCTACTATATGGAGAAATATTGGTTTGTTGTGTCCTCTTGGCAGCTGCTCTGTGCCTGACAAGTGCTACAGTAACTCTTGTTGGCCGTATCCCTGGTTTGAACATAGATGAGAGAAGTGTAGAAAGGTCCTCGAAGCCATCTCCAAAAAGGCAATGGTATCGTCCACGGATCTCATAGTAGATTGGGCAGCAGAAGGCGATGTGCTCCTCTGACTCAACCTCATGTCGCTCACACAATTTGCAGATACGACTCTCCCTAGGGACTCCCTTTGCTCGCTCACTCTCGATACGGAGTTAGTGCGATGACACATGGAACTTCCCAATGGCAATCCTAAGTGACTGTGGTAGGTGGATCTGAGTGTATCCTGGCGGGATAATGAAACCCTCGTCGGAGATGTGTATTGTGCCAAACCTGAGTATATGTGAGTGGTGAGGGGGACTGCCATTCAAGGAACCTCCCCCAAAAGTCCTTGGAGTTATTACTAAACAAAATGTCAATAATTCCTCCTCGTTTCAGGGAACAAAGGTTCGTTTCTTTTGGTGGACTAGACGACGGTACTCACGTATCGTGTCCAGTTTGTTCGAGATGAGACAAGGTACAATAAAAGAGGTAAGTCATACAAGCCACTATGGGCTGAAGCAAAGGGCCCACTAAGGCTTTTGTTGAGAGATATCCTAATAGACTCAAGAAAAAATCAAATCTCAAAACTCAAAACTAGTGCTCAAAAGACATTTAGGAGGCATGGTGGCTCTCTAATGAGCAACGAAGATGTATCGTATCTGTGTTTGACACTCTGACTTGGTCGGCCCCTTCTGAGGAGAGCCGAGATAGGCTGAACCTCCATAGTACGTAATCTGGTTGTGCGTGGTCTCTGTCTCTCAGGCTTTGCGGCTCCCTGTCGTCTCTTCCCACTAATCCACTTTGTCATCATGTCGGCTACCTTCTTCTCCACTCTGCTATATCTTGGGGCTGACCTGAAAAACGACATAAAAAACAGGGGCAAAACAAGTATACACCATATTTGTAAATGACAAGACCAAAATGACATCCAATAATGGTACATTCCTAGAGATTGGAAAGAATGTGGGCTTTGAAGCTCTTAAATTTGGTGTTATTCAATGACGCCAAACATACTGAAATACTAATGATGCTAAATATACTTTTATTGAAATATGATGCGAAATGGGTGGAAATTTCGTTTCTCCTCTACTAAATGGCTCTTTGAAAAAGTAAATTTGCAAAAATAATACATAAGGCACTCTTACTTGTATAAAGACAAGAGAACTGACAACTTGATGAAGCAATCAATCTTTAGCCACGAGCAAAATGTTTGCATCAAGGTGACATTCTTTTAATGTTCAAGGTAACATATCTTTCGTGTTGTTGTGTCCCCTAATATCCACCTCTAAACCTGAAGTAGTTTGAGTGATGCTTAGACTCAAGAAAGTGCAAAACTTGAAGTGGTTGTGCAATTAAGTTTACAACACCAAACACATTTGGATCTTGTACTGAAGACTTTTAAGTTAAAAATAACTTGGACAAATGAATTACACTATGAGTTGCCTAGCTTGACTAAGTTAATAAGAAGGCTTAAACAAGTGTAGAAAGAGATGATAAGTCTCACAAACTTATAAGGTAAAATATAGACTTTTGCTAAAAGTACAATGCATAGGAATACCAATTCTTTATTGGAACAATGATTCTGCTAAAGTTGTCAAAGGTTGTCAAAGTAAATTTAGCCAATAGTCTATATCTTTGGCATGTACAAATTTGCTTGTAGGGGAGAATTCACAAGCTTGTTGTGTGTCATCTCTTTGGTGTCTTATGCTTTTTGTTAAAATGCTAACAAATCATCTGTTATTAGTTAAAAGCCACCTGTGAGCATAGGGAATGATGGGTTACTCTCCACGCTTGCTACATGGTGCTAGAGCGTGGCACTAAGCCTTTGGGGGAGCATCCATAATTGAATTTTGGTGGGCAAAGCTAGAGGATCAAGGAAGCTTTCTAGAAAGATTAGGAAAACGGTATCTGAATCATAGATCTTTTAATTAGGGTTCGTGTGTGTATATCTCATTGTGTGTATATCTCATCTTTCCTAGTGCTCCTCCCTTTTGAACTAAATCTGCAAAGCCAAATAATATGTTTCAGAAGGCAATAATGCAGATTCTTTCACCTTTAGTCCTGTTGTTTGGAAATATGAGTTTATTTGAATGTTTGAATGTAGAGTCTTTTCTTTCAAATATAAGAAGTGCTCTAAGTTGTAGATTGGATGTCTACTCTAAAGGAGTACTTTTGGGCCAATGCATACTAATCTTACTTGTGACTTCTGATTGTTTGCGCATGGCCTGTTTGCTCTGTCAGGCCAAATATGGTGAGTGAAAGGCAATTCAGTCTTCAAACATTTGAAATTTGCAGTTTTTTTCTTCAAGGCACCTGGTTATGATGGATTGCTTGGATACTAATATTTGTTTTGGTTTTCAAACTTCAGATTACCTTGACAGGATTTCTCTTCCTTGTTATGTCTGCTCTGCTTAGCTATGTAAGTTCAATATACAATCCACCAATTTTGTGCATATAGTTTCTTTGTTGAATGTTGGATGACAAGACCGCTTGTTTTCATAAACTTGGAATCATTGTGTCGGCTTGTGGAACCTCTCAGTGCTTTCTTAAAGGGAAATGGGAGAGATTGCTTTACATAACATTGTGGAATATTGTTTTTTTCAGAAACTGAGAGGTACAATCTTGCTTGAGGAAAGATGAAGACATGATTAAGGGGCCAAGACCAGGGGGTTCTTTATTCCAATGAGATACAATACCAAGGTGGTGTTGTAAAATTTATGAACACCATCCAAATTTGAGACCGAACTGGAAAGGACTCAGACTTGCATGAGCTATGTACAAGACATGAAAAATGAAGGCTGAGCAGTAAGTCTATAATGTCTCAAAGGAAGCCTAGGTAGGGTGCTCAAGGCTCAAGGGCTCTCTAATCCTGAGGGAAGATGCCTGCACATTTATTGCTGCTTCCACACATCAGTAACACTTAGCCAAAGCTTTGAAAAAGGAGATTCTGATTTAGCATAATTGTGTGCTTCTAGATCTGTGATGCAACTTCAAATGCAGGATTGCATAGTGAAAAGTGCTGCTCCAGGACTGAGGAGTTTCTGCAGAAGAAGAGGCTGCAGCAGCAAGAAGAGCTGCAGGAGGAGCTGTTGCAGGAGAGACTTGCTGCAGGGGGCTCTGCTGCTGCTGCAGAACTGTGTTATGAAGGAGCTGCACTACGGAGGGGTTGCTGCAGGATGTGTGGGGAAAGAGTTGCACCCAGGAGAGCTGCTGCAGAACTGCGTTGCGAAGGAGCTGCACCAGGGAGGGACTGCTGTATATCTGCGTGGAGACGAGTTGCACCCAAGAGGAGCTGCTGCGGATTGCATGGGGAAGGAGGTGCTGCAGGAGACTCTGTGAGGGTATGCACAAGCAAGAGGAGGGGAGAATGTGTACAATCAAGGGGCTGGGTGTTTCTTTCATACATGCAGGAAGGGGCCAGCTTCGAATGTCAGAGTTTGTGCCTGAATTGGTATGGGGAGCCAGCTCCCTTTCTGGCAGTTAGCTCTTATAAAAGGGCTATTCTAGGGTTAGTTTGGGTTTGGTTGGCCTTCTCACATAAGCTACTTGCCTATTTTGTTTCTCATCTTGTCTTCATGTTCACATGCCCACACCCTCAAGGCTGGGTTGTTATGCATTTGATTGGTCCGGTTTGGGTACTCGGGTGGGGGTGTGGTCTTTATGTTTCTCATATAGAGATACGTCTAAACCGGTGGGACACCAATGCCCATAACCCCTTCAATGGGGCTCCACCTTCAAATTCTAGACCCCTAGCCACGTAGTACCTAATTGAACAATAGGAAACATATGCATTCTTTTGGCAAACATCCTAGTTTAAAGAACTTGAAATTTCAAAAAATAAAGATAAGCAATAAATGAATTACAAAGCAAGGGGATATGTGTTTTGTGAAAAGTGACAGCTTGCTTAATCTATCTTGTCATTCTTTGTTCCATGTGGCCATTTGGCATTGCAGTGAGACTAGATAAGATTTTTTCTTCAAATTTTATTGGGAGATGTAAATAGTTAAAAAATGGGCTTCCTGGTTCCTAATCGATCCTCCCACCTCTTATCGAATGAAAAATTTGTCATGCCTTGCGAAATTTCATTGTGAGTTCGTACAAGAAAGTCTTCTATGCAAATGTTGTCATGGCAGATGCTCTGCCACTTATGAACTGTTTTAGATTTTGCATTGTGGATTTTTTTTCAATTGCCATTAGGTTTATAAATCATTGATTTAAAGGGTAGTAGCCTATCCGCTGAAAATTCTGCATTTTATAGGGACATTGGGCATAGTAGCCATGGCTTAGAGCCTTTCACCTAGTTGTCCACTTGACAAGGTTCTCACAGTCAACTTTGATTTGTGCAACATGTAGGACAGGTGATTTTTCATGAGAGCCTCATTAGATAGACTCCCAAGTGGCTTGTCTTCCATTCATCTCAGAAGGAATAATTATGGAGTACAATTTCTTGTTGCTTACTTTAAAGACCATATTCCATGTTTGTGGGCTGTTCCAGTCCAGCTCCCGTATGAGGATCCTACTATTTTAGCACCACCATGGGTATGCTTTCATGCCTTAAGGTTTTGCATGTCAGGGAGAGTGAAAATTTTTGTGATGTTGTGGAGCAACTTGTCCCCACAGGTTTGCATATATTCTGGTGTGGTCAGGCAATCATGATCAGTTTCTTAAATTTTTTGTAGATTGGGTGACGGCATGAGTTTTGGGCAAGCCAATGCTTACTTTTGTATTCCACAAGTGGTACTGGACAGTTTTGTTTAGTATTCTGACGGATACAATTGTGCAAGTCTTGACCTAAGTTCACAAGCCCTCCCCGCTGGCACTGCCTTGGATTCCTCCTCCCTCCCTGCAGCTTCTACTCCCATGTCAGGCCATATCACCTTCTTCTTGCTCCTCATGAGGCTTTATCTTCGCCCTGGCCCTTCTTCGTTCTGGAGTGTGATCCCGGTCCTCTTGAAGATAGAGTCAATGTCCCATTTGTGAGGCCCCATAGGAGGAGGATAAATTGGCTGGACACCAAGAGATCTTTGTCAGGTTTAGATGAGAATGTGCCATCTGGCTAGATCACACAAACTTGGGTATGGTGTCCACATTTTGTGGGATTCATACGAAGATACCACATGTTGAAGACCAGCGTCTAAGCCATATCCATCCTGTGTGATTCAATGTGTTGCATTTCTCAGGCCATAGGGTTTCCTGGTCAGTCTGTTAGAAGTACTGCCTATCGCAAGTTGCGGTATTGACTGCAACATTGTAAATTGATTTGCAATTCTTCAGTGGTCATGTCGATAATATATGAATTGAATGCTTGGAGATGTTGTCTATTTTGCATATGCAAATGTTTTGCAATGATGAGAAAAGGAAAGGGCACATAGAAAAGTTAACATACAGCTGAGGAGAAAGGAAAGGAGAGAAGCTGTGGTGCAGGCCATGAGGATGAGGGTTATTAATTTTTTTGCAAAAGGGCTCGAGATTAATCAGAAGCAAGCTGAGAGGTTGCATACTTCGATTTTCGTGCCCTTAAATTTTGCTCACTGTGCAAGGAATGAAGCGAAGGATGTATTAGGCTTTAGCTTGGATTAATAACCTGAGACCGGCCACATGATTGTATACTGTATTTTTGGTTTAAGAACCTGCTTTTTTGTAAACCCTTATCAGGCCTAGTGCCAGCCCCCCTTTTTTAGAAATATCCTCTTTTAGATTTTCACCCCCGATAGGGCCCCCCAGTGAGGAAAAACACCCTATTATTTAATTTTCTTGTGTGGAGGGGGGAGGCATGGGCTCGATTAAACACTAATCCTAAGCGATTGGACTGAATTCTGAATTCGCCACTTGGCAAAATCTGCGAAATCTCCAGTCTTCCAGATCCTTCTGTGTCAACCGCCTCTCGTGGATATATGAGGGGAGTGGGGGAGGGAGGGAGGCAGAGTGGGGAGGGAGAGGGAGAGGAGAGGAGTGAGGGAGGGGAGTAGGAGGGAGGGGTGGGGGTGAGGGAGAGGAGAGGGAGCATACGAGTGAGTGTAGTGGGGCTGAGGGAGAGGGAGGAGGAGGTGAGGGAAGACTGAGAGGAAGGGGGCCTGAGGGAGAGAGGCAGAGAGGGGGAGGGAGTGGGAGGAGGGAGTGGAGGGAGGGGAGAGAGGGAGAAGGGGGGGCCTGAGCGGAGGGAGGGGAAAGGGGAAGAGGAGTGGCGCAGGGAGGGGGACGGGAGGAGTGCAGCATGGAGAGGTAGGGAGTCATACGGAAGGGTGGCGAGGTCAAATAAGGTCGATTAGCTTAGGTTAATAAGCATAGGGAGGGTGGGGCGGGTGATGGGATTAATTAAGTAATTGATTTAGGAACAGATGCGAATAATGTCACACAGCATAAGACTTTGTTCAAATTTGTGTCCTAAAGTGCACGGAGTGGGTTGGAAAAATTTACACTTTCTTTATGGACCCTTCAAACTTTTTTATTTGTTATTGCATGGCGACAACTGAGCTGGTGTTCTGTGCAGATCTACTCTCCTGGGTTGCAATCTGCTTCCCCGAAGTGGGTTCACTTTATGCACGGTCTTCTACTGTTCCTGTATCAGGTTTGATCCCTAATCTTACCAAGTGTAACAGGAAACTGGGTTATCGTTGCTCACACTGGTTCAAGTTCTTGACATAGTGTTGCCACACACAAAGCATTTCAATTGGATAGGAAAAACGATACCAGGAATCAAGTCTAAAACTGTAGTTGTTGATTGCAAGGACTGGAGGTGGCATTATGTATAGCTTTGCAATACAAAATGCTAGAGTTCATTTTAGTTTATGTCTGCAACATCTGCTACTTGGAATGTCTCCAGACTTTTGATGCTGTTGATGGAAAGCAAGCTAGGCGCACCAATTCTTCTAGTCCTTTGGGGGAGCTTTTTGACCATGGTACTTCTCTTTCTGTCCCAAACTAGATGCTAAATTGGGAGCAGTGGTTGTATGCAGTTTTGTGAACAGACCTAGCTGACTGACTACATACTATTAAAACTTTGTGAACAGACCTATCTGACTGCATACTCTTAAAAATTGTCTGCAGGTTGTGATGCTCTTGCATGTGCGGTAAGATCCGACATTTTGCATTGTTTGTCATTTTAGGAAGCATTTTGGAACTCAGCACTAATCTCTTTGAATGTGTGAACAGAGTTATATTTGCTTCTGTGTAATTTTAGTACTTGCACCAAACCCTTTCTGGTGGACTGCTTGACAGTTTGAGACAATGGCTCTTGGAGATACATTAATGTGCGGAAAGCACACATTGTGGTACTGGGTGGTGGCGGCCATCCCATTTTATGGAGCGACTTGGGAGCAGTATGCTACTTTAAACTTATTCTAGTCAATCCAAAATCTAGAGTTTCCTTGTATTGTGTACTGACTAATTTTATGCATCTAATTGGAATTCTTCTTTGGAAAGAAGTCACCATGTCTTATCAAGGATCCTAGCCTTTGGAAATCTTATGCGGACACAATTTACGATGTTCCCAGCCAGCCAATATCAGACTTAGAAGACATCTCTTGTCCCACCACCACACTCTTCACCACGGCATGCCTAAATGAGGCTATCCAGAAGGGACATAATCAAAGAGCCAAAGATCTAGAGGGTGTCCAACCAAAACTCCTAACCCATGGCAGGGGAATACTTGCTCCAATCCTAGCCAAACCATTCAACGAAGCCTTTTGTAGTGGCTTTCGGACCTCCTAGAGGACAAACACCATCATACCTACTTACAAGGCTGGAGATCCCATGGATGCAGCTAACACTAGACTATTAGGGTGGGTTATGATAGCCAACGTTTAAGGATTGGCTCAAAATCACATCTTCACCCTTAGAACCCTCATAGAGAAGGTCTATAAGTAGATAGAGAGAGTTTATCGCTGTGTGAACTTTTCGAAGGCCTTTGATTTTGTCTCTCGGGCTTGTCTCATTGTGCTACTACTCCGAGCCTTGGATATTGCACAAAACATTATATGGGTAGTCATGGCCTTGTACGAGGGATTTACAGGCAGGGTACACACCATAGAGGGGTTGTTAGAAGGAATTGAGAAACACCAGCGGGTTGAAGCAATAGTGCCCCCTCTCACCCATTGTTTTTGGCATCCAAGTAAACGAGCTAGCCTCTTTTGTGAACACAGTAGGAGGTCGAGGATCAAACTTGGCATACCTATCCTTCTATATTAGATGTCGTGCTGATTTTAGACAAAACGAAGGGCCTATGGATGCAATTGACAAGCTTGCAGAGTGTTTGTGAGAGCCATGACATGAAGGTGAATCTAGGTAAAATCAAGGTTAAGTTCTCAAGCATGATGTATTCCTTTATTTGGTATCATGGCCTTTTGGCCTTACCAGGTGCTAATACATCTTTCTTTCTCTCTTGCATGTTTGTAATTCTCTCTTCCTGTGGACAAGCACGCACGCGCGCGCGCGCACACACACATTTTTTTAATTTTATAGTGAAATCTTTTATTTCTGTGTGGGAAACCCCAAAAAGAGGTAAAAACCCACCAATAAGTACAAAGGAAACAAGTAAAGCCTCAGAGCAAAAGTCATGAGGCAGCCAAGTAAAAGTTACAAGATCAAATTGGAGGAGGATCAAACACAACATCCTCTAGTTTCAGATTGTTGCTTTGTAAAAATTGATGCAATGAAGAAACTGCACCGTCAATAAAAACCACTTGTTTTTTGCCCTTGTGATTCTTCTTAATATAAGCTGGGAGCCTGAATTTTTGAATCACAAGGTTAGAAACGTGTTTCAACATAGGATGAAAAGACTCCAGAGAAAAAAAAACATCTGCATCCTGAACAGAAAGAGACTCTGGCACAATCCTCCCCAAAAGCGCTGCAAGAGCAGGAAGATGCTAAAGAAGAGGCAGAGGCAATGCTTTGAGGGTAATCCAGACATGACAATGAGTTAGAAGAGAGGCATACGGATCGAAAAGCGGGTCCGAGGGCATCACATAGGCAAAGAAACCAGCCCCATGAATACTAGCACGATTGACCAGTCGCTCCACCACATCAGTCGAGGAGTAGTGGGCATAATAAAAACCTTTGCCTAGAAAGACAAAGGAGGAAATGCAATCTTGACCCACTGCAACTTCAGCCCAACGATTAAGTTGAGCTGCAGATAAAATCCTGCCCATAAAATAAAGACAGACATGCCAAACTGCTGAGCCTGTCGAAGACCAGATACGAGAAGGGTAGGATCCAGAGTACAAACAAACGGGGAACCCGATGGAGGAACGTCTGTGCAAGAAACAGAACACAGTTGGCGAAGAAGATCCAGCTGGAGTGAAGAAGAAGGACCATTTGCAAGTTCCAACTTCGCCGATTTGACAAAAGCGAAGGAAGCAAACCACCATGCTTTCTCCGAATGAAAACACGTGCAGGAGGAGAGGTAGGAGGAGGAACCGAAGTAGAGAACACAAAGGAGCCATCATTTGCAGCAGGAAAGATGGAAGAAGATGTAACACTAAAAGGTTGAGAGGAAGGGGGCTGCTGCTGAGGCACAAGGGACGAAATATGTGCAGAAAAGACAAGCTGTACGGACGAAATATTTGTAGGGACAGACAGCCAGGGTACGGAAGGGACAGATGAGGTAGCTGCAAGTATTGACGGGATAGGTGTAGGTACGGACGGGCAAGGGAAAGGTACGGAAGGCCGTACTGATTGATAGGGGACAGCCGGCCGTACGGTAGGAGTGGAGATTGATGGCGCAAGTACGGTCTGTAGAGACGAAGAGGTTTGGGAGGTCGAGGGTTGTACAGAAATGATCGTGGGCTGCACAGAAATGGTCGTGGGCTGTACAGAAATGGGCAAGGACTGTATGGGAGGCTGTATGGAAATGGCCGGGGATTGTACGGACGAAAAGCAGAGCTGCACGGGTGAGGTCGGGGGCTGTACGGAGGGAAACGGGGATGGGGAAGCAGGAAGGCTCTCCATCTCCATCTCCATTACCATGAAGTACAAATTTGAAAAGATTACAAGAAAGCCCTTGGGAAAAGCCAAGAGGTTAACAAAGAACTAGAAAAGTTGAAAAGTCACTAGGGTCCAAAAAAACAACGGAGGAAAATATGAAGTTACAAGCCTCCAGGTGGCGACATAAAGACAATATCCTCCAAAGTGATCCCTTGTCGTACCAAAAAAGCATTGAGAGAAGTAGTGGTGCCATCAATAAAATGCAATTTCTTTCGATCTTTGTGATTCTTTTTGACATAAGCAGGAAGACAGAACCGTTGAATCACTGGGTCAAAAACCTGTTGCAACATAGGATGCATATCCTCAATTGTAAAAGTACTTTTTGATGGAGGAGAAGCATCTTGAGCATCTTGCACTCTCAAATCCACCGTCTTTTCCACTGTATCATTATCAGCTATATCGGAAGGAGAGAGATCCAACTGTGTGTCCTGTTCTTTCAAATCCACCTTCAAGTCCTCTTGACCATCAGGAACTATATCCGAGGGAGATATATCCACATGTAGCTGCAATTCCGGCTCTTGAGGATCAGAGATAACAATGATGGAAGAAATGGAAGCATTAGAAGAAGAAGGATCATCAATAGGAGCCAGTTGAGACTTGTGCAACTGAGAGTCTGGCATGAGGGTATCCTGGCAAGAAAGAGTCTGGAAAGGATTTGACACTGTAACAGAAGCTTTCCCTTGAGTGTTTACCCGTCTCCAGTTGTTTTTATGCTTGGGCTGTTCCAACTTTTCGTAATGGAGGGGAATAGGAACCTGAGGGAGAGGCGCGCGCGCGCGCACACACACACACACACACACACACACACACACACTGCCCTTTCCCTTCCACTCTCTCTAAAGAGGATATGGATTTCTTTGATTTCCACGTTTTGGACTCCTTCATCCTGGATCTCGGGTTCGCGACTTCAGATGAACAGCCTTATCTGTAATTTTGGACCCTCATATTGTTGAAGCCACCACAGTCGAATGATAATGTATGCTGAGCCTTCAATGGATTATACTTAATTAAAAGAAATCCTTCCATGGTTGGGTTACATGATGAATTTTCGATCTCTCTTTCTTGTTTTAAACATGTTTCAGCATTTTGCTTTCGAGTATGTGAATTTAATTTCAATCTTCATTGTAATTTGTGTTACAGCTTTTTTACAAATACTCTGATCCTTCCAGAAATCAATGGTCCCACTGAAGGCCTTATGATCATATACCTTGCTCATTTTTTCACAGCGATTGTTGGTAAGTAAACAAGATCTCTGCAACTTTATTGGAAGCTTAGTTGTTATCTGGTCTGTTTACTTGAATGGTGGAAATAGATGTTAGTTGCCCTTTGCTGATGCAAAGGCTTGCAAAAATGACAGTTGCACTTTTTCCTGCATATGTGATTAAGCTCATTCATAGGTGTATTCTAATTTGACTGGTAAAGCAAACTATGTTTTTTAAGGAGAATTATGTTTTGCTTTTGACTTTGTAGGACCCACGTGGTGGAGTCAGAAATTGGGTGATGTTTCTCGTATTTTAGCAGGGTTGCCATTTTTATCAGGTAAGGTCAAAGTGCTTTCAAATATTAGCTTATGATAGCCAATTCGAATTCTCAATGCTGATATAACCAGAGAAATGGGGGATATGGATTTTAGGATACATGAATACAAACAAGATATCCTAGGTATACGAACTGTGTAAAAAATATTATTGGATCGCATGAAAACTGGGAGCTGGTACGTGGTTACCCCTCTTTGTCACATCTGATTACAAGATAGCTTTTGATATTGGAGAACTGAATGGGTGGTGCTTGGTTGTAGCTGAGAGTACAAAGAATGCCTCACACCAGGGCTATGGATTGCTGCCCTCTTGATGGAGATAGGATAAGAGGATAATTGGTAACTAGTTAGCTTGGTAATTAAACAGAGTTGGATTCATTTATTTCCCATTCTTTCTGTGTATTGGCTCAATAATTTCGTTGAGTTGCTGGACTGGAGATATATTGGTGGTATTCATTTTGAGGTTGGAAGCTTCCCTCGGAATTTGTTAAGTGAAGTGATTTGTTTGAAGGATGTGGACTCTTTATCAAAAATATTTTACCACAACTTCATAGATACAGGATATGTTTCCTGGGGACAAAAGATATTACCTAGTCTACACTTTCCTAATTTTTAGTAGATGCTCAGTATGAATTATGAATGACAAGCAAATCTTGTTTTGGTCTGTGCTCCAGAACTTGTACTGTATGATTTTGCCATAATTGCAATGATGGTCCTAGCAGTTGCACCAACGGTGGGCTACAAGTAAGAATTTACTTGTAGTTTGTAATTATTGTTCTCTCAATTAAAAGAATTCAATAAATTTTTCGGTTATGTGTTTAGATTTATACTATCTTTGGCTGTATGGGCTACAGACCCCTGAAGAAAAGTTTCCCTTTAAGCTGTTGCCTTCCCTCTCCTTTTTAAAGACACTCGATACTTAGAAAGCTCTGTTTCACATTTCTATTCTGGCTCGTTTGTGGCAGTGTCTACAATGTCTACAAAGTGGTTCGGAGTAGGAATGGAAGCATGCTTTTGGCATTGGCCATGGTATGTTTCTTCACCATTTAGAGTTGTGTATTTGTCAGAAGCGTGCTTGCGGAAGTGCAATTTCCTGTAAACACTTTTATCCACTATTTGAACTATTAAATAGAAATAAACTGAAACGAAATTTGCAAATTACAACCAAAAAAACCTTAAGCTCTAATCATAGCATGCATGAGGTACGGTATAGAAATATTCTAAAAAAGAAATCGTGCATGGGGAACATGTATTCATCCCTAGCAGCATTTTAAGTCCTGATAATTTCTTTATTCAAGCAATATATGATTATAATACAATAGTATGTAGAGTTTGGAATGGATCCTCTAGAAAACTCATCCTATGTTATAGGTATTTATGGCAATATAATGGGGATCCCTGCAAAATTCCAGAGATTTATGATGAAATAAACCTGTAGGTTCTCCAAAAATGGTCCCAGGAAAGTACAGTCCGCTAAGTGTCAAAATTGCTGATGCTGCTCAAAACTCAATAAAATTGAAGTTGACTGTAGATTCTTCTATCAAATTGAATCAAACTACCTCGAAAACACTGTCATTGTCGATATTCCAATGTTTGGCAGAACAAATTTCAAGTAGAACACACTGTAAACATCTGCAATCAATTGTATGCTATAAGGTCTCAACACTTATATAAAACAGCCCTTGGATCCAAATTGCAATTGTAGGAACAGACAGATGCTGTCCTAATATCTGCTGAACTATGGTCCCATCCTGCCAGTAGCCACCCGAGGAGGGAGTACAAGACTGAATGCATTGCAAGAAAAAATATTTCCATGGCTCTTGCCTTGGCACAAGTCCCTTGAATGATGGAGAGAAAGAAAATTTGTACTCAATAGTCCTCAGCCTACCATCGTATGTAAGAAGCATCGACAGCTCCCAAGCCCCCGTAGCTCTAGTTTCTGCAGATCCATCTAGTCCACTCCAAAGGAAATTTATGATAGATCTTGAGGTGTGCAAGGCTGTCACGGGGGCGTGAAATTCTAAGCACTTTAATGTACTACAAGACTATGACAACTTTGGTTTTAAAAGTCCAAGCATGGGCTTAATAATGTGTAATTATGTTCAGCATGGTGCTTAGCACATAAGCATAATTAATCCCTAGGCCCAAAGGCATTCCAAGGAATTAAAAGAGTGGTTGTTGGGAAATGATGACGTGGCATTTTTAATGGGCCCCCTAGAGGGCCATGTACCTTCAGTGGCCCCCTAGAGTTCCAAGTGGCTCTAGTGCCTTCTACATGCTCCTTTGCCATTCCTGGACCTTCTTGGGCCTTCTAAACTTCACACGTGTGGTTTTCTCTCTCATCTTCTCCCTTTGTTGAGATTTTGGACTGATTTTTCAGCCTCCTTCAGCTGAATTCCGTTTTTCTTCATAACTCCTCACCCGTTTGGATTGCTCGACTTCTGTTTGGCCCCCCCTTCACAGTGATATGCTTTCCCCTCTGCGTGTTTGGTAGAACGGTCAGAGCTGAGCGCTTCTTTTACTGGTCGAATTTGCAAAAATGGCTTTTTCTGGACCTCTCCTAGGCCTCTCCTCTTGCAAAGCTACAGCTTTCTGTTGAATTTTGAGTGGTCCCATGCACTGGTTAACTGGTTTTTCTCAGTCTTGGAAGACTTTTCGGCGATGAAGCTTCTCCAAAATCTTCTCGATGCATTCCTCTCTGAAGCACGCTTCTTTTGAGCCCAAGAACTCCCACTTCTTCGCGACAGAAGTGCTTCTTTTCGCATTTTTTAGTGGAATTCTTACTGGTTGGCTCTTGTAAATGCTCTTTCTTCATGCCTTTGCACTCCTCTTTGGCTGAGAATACAATTGGACATTGGCTACTATGTCCTCTTGGCGATTGAGGACTTGGTTCGAGTTTTCAGGGCTTGGTGAGTTGTGATTTTGTTGCTGCAATTTCTTTTTGCCATAAGCTATTGGTTGGCCTCGTGTGCCGCCTCTTTCTTGGTTCACAGGTGCCCAGGCAGTGCTACATGAGTCATTCTTTGGTTGGGTACTCTTTTGATTTTATTTTGGAGCTTTGAAAAACTTTGTGAATGCCATCTGGAAACCACTCAAAGAGAGTGGAGCTGGGGTGCGATGTGATTGCATCTGGACAGCCAATGAAATTGCACTCGGAAAAGAGAATGCCTTTGGATTGAGCCTATGGGTTAAGTGCACTTATGTGATAGTGTTCTATGCTTGAAAGCCTTGCGAAGGCTCAGTGAATTGGGGCTGCATGCTCAGTTGCAGGGAAGGTCTCCCAGATGCAACTTGTAATCATTTCACTGTGAAATATAAAGAAATACCGAAAGGGGAGCCACGGTGTTTGGGGCCAATCGGGTGCACTTGTCTATGTTTGTTGAGCAGGGGCATTCTAGCCTCCATCCCTTTTTTAGTGGTTTTGTTTGTGAACAAATGGGTAAATGCCAAATGGTGATCATGCAATGGTTAATGGTTGTGATATATGCTTTGTGAGCTATAAATAAGTGTTGAAGTGATTAAAGGTTTAGTTCCACTGCCCTCTGAGTGATTAGAGGCCGGTGTCATTGATTCCATTGCTGGGATACCACACACTCTTCCTTAAGAGGTGGGCCTTGGTAGTTTGGTGGAAGGATATCTTTGCTGCAATTTTGGACAGCTGAATATTACAGCCATAAACACGGTGAGTGTCCATGAGCAAGAGAGCTCCACAACTCCTCAAAGGAGAAGGCAGGAAAGCCTTAATGATCAAGCTAGTGTACAGCTGCAGGGAGCACAACAAATGCCTTTTGAGCAGGCCACACATGAAGCTACAACTCAGCTCAACGGTGATACTAGTTCTAGCAGTGAGTCAGATGATGCTACTATGTTGAATGCACAGCTTGCAAGTGCAGTGATTGCTTTGACTTAGTTGACTCAAAACTTGGCTCAGATTGTGCAAACAAATGCTAAGAAGAAGGAGAAATCAAGAAAGCACAAGCACGGAAAGAGTGAGTACACACATGCATGAGCTTCTCTTGGCAGAGAGCACACTCATGCATCAGTTTCCCATGAGGGACAGCCATGAAAAATGATTTAGAAAGTGACTTCCAAGAGAGAGGAATCCCCCAAAAGAGCACTTGAGAAAGAGGTACAAAAAGTACAGCCAGTGCAACAATATGAGCAGCTAAGACAAGGCCTTGGTTTGGGTACTTCTACTCCTCAAAATAATAATGTGCAGTCCATAAATGTGGCTCAGCCACCTCAACCATATTTGAGACAACAACCTGAATATTTTGGTACAGATTCTATCTTTGATGCTATGTTGATTTCACCGCCAACTGGGCATAGAAAGCAAGCCATGTATGACAATGTGGGAATGCAGCCAGGCATGCAAGCCACATCACATGCTCCCATGCCTAATGTTCAGCCAAGCATGGTTCTCCCTAGTGAAGAGAATGCTGCAAAAATACAGCCATCTTTGGGATGGCCAACATCAAATGTATATAAAGAATTTAAGGATGGTGGTTCTCATGTCAAGTTTGAGACAGATAATGGAGTACAGGACAGGTACAAAGCCCTCACATTCCTTCAACAATTTGATGCTACATTTCTTGGGGGTTTGTTTACAGAAGCATCCAAGATGAGGAAGGTTGGCACGTTTTTGAAAGGCAATGCACTCAAGTGATACACCAACCTTATGCTTCATGGAGATGCACCTGCTACTTGGTTGGAATATAAGCAAGTGTTCTCTTCTACTTGGCTTACTTCAACTTTTGAAATTGCAGTACTTTCACATTGGCATGACTTGTCATACAAACTTTGCAAGAATCTTGATGATTACACGTAGGGGTTTTGGGATGTTTTGCTGCCATTGAGCTCTTTTAGGCATGTTTCTTTGAAAGTGCAAATAGAGAGGTACTGTTGTGGATTGCCTAGTGAGCTACATGATTATTGCATCAAAACCAAGGTGGGTTCTATGACTCAATTAATTGAGAATGCAAGGACAGCATATGCATGGATGCAGGAGAAGAATTTGGGCTTTATGGACAGCAAGAAAGAAGATAGCAAATGGGCTGCCAAGCACCAGGATAAGAAGGACATCAAATCTGAAAATAAAAATTATGGCAAACGACCGTTTCAAAAGGGAGGAAAAGCCCAATCCAAAGCTGGTAAAAAGGCGTTGACAGCCTAATAAACAGCCCCGTACCAAGTTATCTGATGAAGAGAAAAAGTCACTCATGGAGCAAAACAAATGTTTTATATGCAAAGGAGAGGGACACCGCTTTTATGATTGCCCATCCAAGAAAAGAGACAGGTCAGATGATGATAAGAATGATGATAAATAGGATGATCGAAAGGGCAGAAGGCCTAAACCTTCCGCAGGACTTCTTCCAGATGTGATTGGGAGTTTGCCACATGCACATGATGAAGAGGAAATGATGTACAGAGCATGGGGAAAAATCAGAAATCAGAATTGTTTGTTTTCTTTGATTCTGGGGCAAAGGCAAATTTCATAACTCCTGATATGGCAGGAAGGCTTGGCATCAAGCCTGAGGAAATGGGGCCATCCGGCATGTGTGATATGGCCAACCCTCAACTCAACACACCTGTCACTTCTATTATTGGCAAGTTGAGGATGCATATCCAGGGATATTAGGATGCAGAGGACTTCTACATTATGCCTTTGCCAGAGTGTGATGCTTTGCTTGGCATGCCTTGGATGTACAGGGTGGAGGTTGATGTACAGATGAGAAACAAGAAGATTTCTTTAACTCATAGAGGCAAAAATCATGTACTTGATGTAAAGTTGAAAGGGGAGTCCATCCCTGTAGTTTCAGCTTCTTGTATTTCCAATGTAATAAAGCGTCATATTTCAGCGTACTTGATTTTTGTCAGAGATGACAACTAACCAGTTCAGGAAGGCTCTACTCTTTCTGCTTTAGATAGAGAAAGAGTTGCTTTTATTTCAGATTTTCAGGATTGTTTCTCAGATGCACTTTCTCAAGAATTACCTCCCAAGAGACCCGAGGATCATCAAATTGATATAATTCTAGGAAGCTCACCGCCTAATATACCTCCCTGTCGTGCTAGTAAGGCACAATAGAAAGAGATAATGTCACAAGTGAAGGAACTCTTGGAAAAGGGATTAATACAGCCAAGTAATTCTCCTCACTATTCCCCTGTGTTGCTTGTGCAAAAGAAGGATGGCAGTTGGAGAATGTGTATTGATTATAAGGCTTTGAATAAAGTCACAATTAAGAACCGTTTTTCAATTCCATGCATTGATGATATATTGGATGGGTTGGAAGGTTTCTCAATGTTCAGTCTTATTGACCTTAAAAGTGGATACCATCAGATAAGGATACGGCTTGAAGATGTCTTACAAGACTGTCTTCCGCACTCATTTGGCTTATATGAGTTCCTTGTGATGTCTTTTGCTTTGACTAATGCACCTGCCACTTTCTAAGAATGATGGACGTAATTTTTAGAGCACACAGAATGTTTGTGGGCACTTTCTTCGATGACATCAGTGTGTTCTCTAAAAATGAGCAGGAGCATAAGAAACACCTTACTATTGTGTGTCAAGAGTTGAAAAGACATAAGATTTCAATAAACACCAAGAAAAGTGAGTTCTTTATGCATGAGATTCATTTTCTCGGTCATATAGTGTCAAAGCATGGAGTCAAGATGGATCCTGCAAAAGTTGAGGCCATAAGGAGTTGGCCAATTCTGAAAAATCTGCATGAAGTCAGAAGCTTCCTTGGTTTGTGTTCATACTATCAGAGGTTTATAAAGTACTTTGCAGAAATTGCTTCTTCCTTGCATGCTTTACAGAAGAAAGCTGTACCGTTTCGGTGGGGACCAAAGGAAAATGCAGCTTTCGAAGAGCTGAAGCAAAAGTTGTGTTCTGAATCCATTATTATCTTGGGAGATCTTGCAAAACCCTTTGCTGTAACTTGTGATGCATGTGGGAACATCATAGGAGGCACTTTGATGCAGGATGGCAGAGTGGTTGCATATGAGAGTAGAGTTCTCAAAGATGCTGAATTGTACTTGCAGACATATGAGAAGGAAATGTTAGCAGTGATACATGCTTTGACTACATGGAAACATTACCTTCTTGGAGCTGATTTTTATGTGCAGACAGATCATCAGTCAGTTAGATATTTTCTCATGTAGAGAAAATTATCTGAAAAGCACATGAGATGGGCTAACTTCCTCTCAATGTTTCATTTTCAAATTGTACGTGTGCCAGGTAACAAAAATGTTGTGGCTGATGCACTTTCCAGGAAACCACAGCTTGAAGTAGTCTCCAAGAAACCCAGTGTTTCAGCAGTGAGCATTGCTTACAACAATGTGTTAGATGTGATGAAAGATCAGTATGTTAATGATGCTGATTTTTCAACTATTTATGATCAGCCTTCTGATGGTCAAAGGCATGATCACTATATGTTGAAAGAGGGTTTCATTTTGATGCATGGAGACTCTGTGTCAGTGATCAGATGCGACAGAAAGTCATAATGGAAAGTCATGCTCCTCCATATGCAGGACATAGGGGAATTACAGCAACAATTACAGCAGTGGAGCAATACTTTTATTGGCCATCTTTGAGGAAAGATGTGGAAGAATATGTGAGAACATGCATGGTTTGTCAGAAAGCAAAGTTTGACAGGCAGAAGGCACCTGGGCTGTTACACCCTTTGCCAATTCCGGATAGACCATGGCAAAGCATAGCTATGGATTTTGTGTTTGATCTTCCAGGTACTCCTACTGGACATGATGGATTGTGGACAATAATTTGCAGGTTTAGCAAACAAGCCCACTTTGTGCCAGTAAGAAAGAAAATTATAGTAGATCAAATGGCCAAATTGTTTCTGTAGCATGTCTTCAAGTATCATGGGATGCCTGAATCCATAATCAGTGATAGAGATCCGAGGATGACCGGCCTCTTTTGGAGAGCGTTGTTTGAAAATATGGGCATTGCGCTAATTTTTTGTCATCTTTTCACCCTCAGTCTGATGGACAATTGGAGCAGGAAAACTCTACCATCCTGGATATGTTTAAATGCTATGTCTCAGACCACAAAAGCAAATGGGAGCATTATTTGCCTTTGCTGAAATATGCTTACAATAATACGGTGCACACATCCACAGGTAAAGCACCTTTTGAAATAGTGAAAGGTGCCAGGAAGATATCTCCCATTTTGCATACAAAAGAGAAAATCTTCGAAGCTGATCGTTTTGTGGAAAGCCTTGAAGAGGCTTACAAGAAGATCAAATATATGGCTTGCAAAGAAGTCAGGACAAGCAGAAAAGAGCAGCAGATAAGCACCGCAGGGAATTGGTATTCACAGAAGGTGATTGGGTTTTGCTGCGTTTTCAAAAGGCAAGGCTGAAAAATAAGAAAGGCAAGGAAAGGTTGTACACAAAGCTGAACATGCGTTACTATGGTCCTTTCCAGGTTTCTGAAAAGATAAATGAGGTAGCTTACAGGCTGAAGTTGCCTCTGCATTGGAAGATACATAATGCCTTTCATGTGAGCTTGTTAAAGCAATATCATGGAGATGTTCCCGAGGATTTACTTGATGAGGTACAGCCTGAAGTGGAAGAATAGGATGAACTTTTGGTCCCAGAGTAGATTCTGGCACACAGAGAGAGAAAGCTCAAGAGTAAAGTTATCCGTCGCTACTTGGTAAAATTTCAAAATTACCCATCACTCGATGCGAAATGGATGGAGGAAGGTGAACTGGCAGATTTACCTGGGATATTGCAGCTTTACCTTGATGCTTTCCAGTTAGAGCCCTTGCGGTCTGGGCTCCTACAGGTAGTTCAGCAGAGCGAGCGTCTGGAGCATTACCTGGTGTTCGAGCTGGTGTTCGAGAGGGAGATAGCACCTCCACTCCCTCAGTATAGACGGGCTCACCGTGATTTCATGAAGTCACTTGATGACACTGTATGTTTCATCCGAGATATTGAGCTGACAGTATTTCTGTTGTGAGACTTCATATATTGATGCATCTTGACTATTGATCGCCGAGGATCACAGAGATTTTGAGCAGTGTATGTGGATGGATGCATGTCTCTCCTAGCCATATTTTCACTGTCTCTGTATTATGGCTGAAGTATCCTGGAAATATCTCAGGAATACTTGGAAACTACATCATGGTTGCAACGCACGGTGCTTTAGAAACCTAGGAGGAGATTTGTTGCAAATCTTCGTGTGGGGATCTGGGACTACTCAAAGGAGCTCTCACTCCATGTCATAAGATTGAATAGGTAGACATTTTGTTGGGAATGGTCTTCAGCAAGAGCTCTCTTGTAAATATTGTTTATTTGAATCATGTAATTTTCGATTTGATAGAGATCCACTCAGACTTGTATGACTCTCTCATGAGATTTATCTTGAAGATGATTTTTTTAAATGTGTGGAATGAAGTAAAGGGTAGAAAAGCCTCTCTTGGTAGCAAATTATATAGTATCCATTGGAATGGTTTACTTTTCTGAAAGGGTAGGATCTTTGACATTTGTGCCGAGGATGCGAGATATGAGATGTCATATCTTGTTTGGATGTCACGACAATCCCAATGTTGGTCACTCGCGGCTATAAAGAACTTTAGATCTAGTCAAAAGATCTTTCTTTTGGCCTAAGCTTAAGGTTGATATTGCATTGTATGTTAGAAATTGTTGATAATGCCAAGTCAGCAAAGCTGACTACTTGCGACGTGGTAGCCTGTTGCATCCTACTTGGTGGGAATGGCATTGTATTTCCATGGATATTGTGATATTGTGGTAGGATTACCATGAACCTCTCGTGATATGATGCAATTTGGGTGATTGTTGATCGACTCGCAAAATTATCTTGGTTCATTCCTATAAGAGAAAGAAAGAAAGTTTATTAAAGTCTTCGGAAGACCGATGGGTCTATGAGATTGTGAAAAACTTGATACAATGAGGTGTGGTAGTGGAGGTACTAAACGAGCATCCACACCAATGCAGAATGCAAAATGGCAGTACTAAGTCCTAAGTACAACATAGTCATGTCGATAGTCGACTATATATCAATCTCAGCATCATCATCGAAATCATCATAATCATCATCATCATCATTAGCAGCAGGACATCAAGATGGATGAGGCAGTGGAGGCATGAGGTCAACAATAGAGCGTTGTCGGCCCCTCAAGGGTGCAGTCCTAGTACGTCTTTTGGTCGTAGCTCTGCATCTAACCAAGGCCACTGTGACCTTCGTCGGTCAAGGAGGGGATGTCCCCATGTATGATCTGTGTGCCAACCCTCTGTCTGAGCTGTTGGGTCACATGCTTTGGGTCACGGTCATGTCGAGGCCGTAAAGTTTGTGTGAAGAGACCCGAAACTGCCCAAGAGAGATCCTTAGCGAGTGGGGTAGGTGAATCTGTGTGTATCCTGGTGGATCAATGAAACCCTCCGCTGTGATATGTAAAAAGTGAATCTGTGTGTGGGATAGGTGAATTTGTGAGTAGGGTGAATCTGTGGGATATCCTCAGCGAGTGGGGTAGGTGAATCTATGTGTATCCTTGTGGATCAATGAAACCCTCCGCTATGATATGTAAGAAGTAGAAGCATAGCTTCACTGGAAGATCACTTGGGCCCCCAACCAAGTCCGGAATGTGTGTAGTTGTAGTAGATCCTCACGGTAACTTGGTTGACCTGGTGTGATAGGAGGGGAGAGAACGGAGCATCCATGCTGTACTGGAAAGGAGGTAGTTTGTCCATGTGGAGCCCTAGTCCCGCAAACCATCTCTTTGTGCGTGAATACCAGCAACTCTGGTCTCCCCCTGCTGCAAGTACCATAGAAGAGGACAGTGCTAGCCATGGTATCCTGCTATGCCTGGAGGTGTAATCCCCATACTCCCTGACTTGGTACAGATACGCAATGACTTGAAATGTTGCATCTAGCTGTAATGGGGGTGATGCAAACTCCGCCCGAATGATCTGGTGAGGAACGGATGGCTTACCATGGATCATCCGTGATAACATGAGAATCTGTAGCTGCTTCACCTTGGCCCGCTCTGTATCCGACAAGTCTGGCCCCTAGCATGGACTGCCATACATCCCTGCTGGGTGGACCAAGGAGTCAAAAAGCAACCCTTTGGTCCGTGGATCCTGAAAGTGAGAGTGGAAGCATTGCCTCTCTAGTCTAGCTAATGAAGCATATCCTCTTCTCAGGTGTACATGCATCGTGGGTCTCATAGTGAAGATGGGTCCGAAAAGGATGACCCCAAGATAAGTGTATGATGAAACTACCTCAACAGGGCACCCATCAAGTGCGAAATGCTCATTGCGCATGACGGCTCGAGATGTATTGAAGATCATAACCTTGGTTTCACCCAAGTTGACCTTTAAATCATGAGACTCACAAAAGGATTGTAGTGCGTCAAGGTGTCTCTGGAGGCCCTCTGTTGAGGAAGACAAGAGAGCCACATCATCTGCGTAAAGCAATATCTGGATCAACGTGCCTGCGAGAGAGCAACCTACCCCCCTGTGTCTGCATCACTGTCTCGAGCTTGTCAATGTAGAGGCCAAACAAGGTAGGTGATAATGGACACCCTTGTTTGACCCCGATAGTGCTCATGATCTCGTCTACCCATCCAGATCCTGTCTGGACTCTGCTTGGAACTCGCTCATAAAGTGTCATGACAGCCCAAATGATCTCCTGGTCGTAACCCAAATCCTGTAGGCGTCGTATGAGGCAGGCTTTTGAAACCGTGTTAAATGCCTTGCAGAAATCCACAAAGCAATAGTAAACCCTCTGCTTCCGTGCCCTCCCCTCCTCGATGATACATTTGAGTGCGAGAATGTGGTCCATGGTCCCATGATCGCGCCTGAAACCGGCTTGTCTTGCTGCTCTAAGTCATTGACACTATGAAAATCTACTAACCTCAGAATCAAGTACTGATGCACCAAGAGAAGAGCTTTTCCTTCTTTTGATATAGAGTTAGAGCCCGGAGATTTCATGAAGCTCAGCAATAGAGGTTGGAGGCCCTCCAGAGCGCCACAGTGGGATAGTTTTCAGATTTTCGCAGTTGTGCGGAAGAACTTTTGGCGTAGGCTCTGGAAATCCCTCAGGAATAGAAAGGTCACTCTTTTCTTTTGGCTTTCTATGTTTCTTCCTGGAACAACTGCTTTTGTTTTTTCTTCATTCCTTTTGGTTCAAGCAATTGCTCTTGTTGGGGCTCTTCAGACACTCCTTTGTTTGATGTTGGCTATGTTGGTGCTTGTGGAGTTGACTCCGAGTGTATGGGCTTTGAGGGTGGTTGGTCGAATAGGTCCTCCAAAACATAGTTTGTTGCAATTGGCTGCTCGACTACAATCTATGCGTTTTTTTGTGCGAGTGGACAAAGGCACGCCCCAACTCAGCACTCGTTTTGTTTGCCCTCCTTCAGCCTTTTTCCCCGGTCATTGATATTTGTTGTAAGCAGCTTTACCCAATTGTCTCTGTGTTTCCTTCAATGTCTTTTGAATGAGCTGCTTTAGTATGCACATATCCAACGTTTTGAGTTGGATTCGTACGGGCATGAATCAAAAGTATTTACCTCAAGTTTTTGGCCTTGTAGCCAAGCTCGTCAAGGATTGAACAATCCATTCCATTCTGTGTGTCTCAGCTTCCTTGGCCTTGCTCGTGATGTAGCCTTGGCCTTGCAGCCAAGCTCTGTCAAGGAACAATTCATCGCATGCTTCTCTCCTAGGCTCTAGGGATTCGTCGTCTTCATTCGAGACCTTGAAGGTCACCGGTATCTGGGCTTTGTTTATGTAGAATCGTCTACCTGCTAGTTGGAATGACTTTGTTTTCGCCTCACAAGTTTTGATGGCTTCTTCATTGTTGTGCCATAGAAGACGTATTTTGATGGCAACTTCTTGAATGCTCTCAATTCCCCTTTGTTTCTTGATATTTGCGGTAGCTAGCTTCGTTCTAGAGGGGGCTCGATCTCCATTGTCTTCAGCCTCTCTGCAGTTTTCTCCTTATCGTTGCAAGTGATGTCTCTTTCTCTTTACAAAGTGTCTTCAGTTTGGAGGGACTTTCGCCATTCTATGGAATTCTACTTCCTCTACTTCCTAAAAGGTTACCTTATGTAAGTTTGCTGAAAGCAAAAGCAAGCGTGAATGAGGGCTGTTCTCTTTGATTGTGAGAAAGAAGAATGCAAAAGTTGTGAGCTTAAATAGTGATAAGTTTAGGCTATGTCCCGTAACTCCTTGTTTATTGCCAGCCCATTGCCTCTTAAATTCATGGGTGGTTAATGCTTGCAATGTTTAAAGAACCTTTGCCAGGTTTGACGTCGAATTGCCAACTCTCAATTGTGCCCTCCGGGTGATTACCGTTGGTCCCTCGTTAACTGCAAACGAATTGTGGTGGGAGACTAAACTCCTCGATCTTCATGCCATTGACTAGGTTTGTAATTTGTTTCCTTCCAAGTTTTCAAGAATGAATACCCCATTATCACAGTATTGCTTGATCTTGTATGGATCGACCCATAATCAATATCATGTCCTCATAGGGATTCATCTCTCTGCTTCGGCTCCTTTGTTTGGTGCCTTTTTTGGGGCTGCTGCTCTTTGTAGACTCGCTGCCCCCCCCCCCCCCCCCCCCCCCCCCCCCCTTCCCATCCCTTATTCCTTTGCTCCATCTTTTTCCCTTGCATTAACTCCCTCTTCCTGCTCGCAAGCATAGTTTTGTTTTGGTACCGGCGGCGAGCACAATCTTGGTGGTGACCTTCCTTGTTGGTAGCTCACTCGACTCCCCAAGCTGTCCGGGTGACACTTTCCCCGAATGATAAACAACATGCGAAGATTCTTGTCTAGTCCCTCCAAGACCGAGCATTGGTGGGCCGCATCGTTAGCCTCCCACCCAGTCAGAGCCAAGTGCGTGATTGGATACATGTGAGTTGGGTGCTAGAGGGTGACTATGTTCAGGAGGTCACCATCTACGAGAGGTGTGTTTCTTCTTCACATGAACTCCGTCGACATTTCTCAGGCCCTTATGGATCAGATCCTGATCTTCCTCGATGTTCTTCATATTGTGGTACCATGGGTTTACAGTGCATGACATGGATTCGACGCACCATGTGCCACGTTTTCTTGTGGCGCTTTGTTTCACCGGGCTCCTGAAGGAGTATTGTTCCATCTATCTTCTATCGGGATGTGCTTTGGCGCAGTGATCTAGTACCCACCAACGGTGGCTTCGGTTCCAGCGGATGAAGGGGTTTGTCGGCTCATGGTAATAGTATAGTACCCATATGGAGATTCCGCTCAAGACCTTGGAGGGGCAATGTCTTCGGTGTAGACCGCGTGAGGGCCTACTCTCATAGTACCCGCCACTCAGTAGTAGCCTCGCTTAGTTTAATAGAGGGAGGGCCATGATAGATAGACAACAGCATGTGGTGTGGGTTGCGCCTTCTGGTGCACTTGGATGAGGGCATATTGAAGGAAACTGGGAAAACAAGCTGTGAGGAAGCCCGACATTGACATCAGGCGAATATGAGACCCTCAATAATTTCCTCGGCATAGGAGAAATAGGGTGAGTGGACTCTTGAAGAGGGAGATTGACATTCCCTATGCGCAACTACAGGAGGAGGAGGAGGTGCGGCAAGCCATAGTAAGTGTTTGCAGCAGTCAGATACCCCCCCCCTCCCCCCCCAAAGGATGGCTAAGCCATTTGGGCGATTAGAGGAGATGTGAGGAGCTTCAAGCACAAGCATTGCAATGATGGTACTCGCTTTAGGAGCAGAAGAGAGCATTCAGACGTGACTTGGCGTCCATAGAGTGTCTCAGAAGTGGGACCTAGTCTCTTAGTGGCTCACAGATTGGTATGAGATCGTGCAGCTTGACCTATGGGCCTTTGAGAGGAACAGGGTGAAGAGGAACAGGGTGAGTGGAATTCTGAAGAGGGAGATTGACATTCCCTATACACAGTTACAGGAGGAGGAGGTGCAACAAGCCATAGTAGTGATTTGACAGCAGTCAGATAGCCCCCCCCCCAAAGATGGCTATGCCATTTGATGCGATTAGAGGAGACGTGAGGACAAGCATTGCAGTGAGGAGCTCTAAGCACAAGCATTGCAGTGATGGCGCTTGCTTTGTGAGCGGGAGAGAGCATTCAGACGTGACTTGGCGTCCATAGAGTGTCTGAGGAGTGGGATCTAGTCTCTCGTGGCTCATAGATTGGTATGAGAGCGTGCAGCTTGACCTATAGGTAATTGAGATCCGCAGGGCCTAGTGCTCCTACCACTCCTCCAAGGCACGCTTTGTCCAACAGGGGTACGATAACCGGGCAATTCTTCCAGACCACTGGCCTTTGATCAGCAGGGACACAGTTACAACACTTGCATGATGCAAGCAATGAGATGCACTCAGATTTTCAGGTGATTCTAGAGACGACCACCCCTTTCTATTGTCAGTTGTTTCAGTCTGAGGAGTCCTCCCAAGTTCTTGCAGCCCGCTTCAGCAATGGTCAATGGTCTCTTCAAGCATGAATAGGCAGGTTGAGGCCCTGTTCACTAATGAGGAGCTCTCAAAGGCCATCAAGGCCCTCCTCCACAGAAGTGCCTTGGCGAGGACGTCAACACGGTCCTTCTTAGGTGTTTCTGGGAGTGCGTAACATACACCCGTTCATGTGATTTTCCAAGAGATCTTTAACTCCGTCTCGCTCCCTCAGTCTTTCAGTCAGCGGTGGATTTGTTTTGATATCAAAAGGGGGAGATTGATCTAATATTCGTTAGAGGTGCTTGATCACCTTGCTAATGTACCACATCCACTATCTTAGCCTAGATTTGGACTTTGCAGCTGTGGCCCTATCTTGCTGACATCATTCATGACACTCAGACAGGTTTTGTTTAGGAATGCAATATCCTGTACAAGATGTTCACCTTTTGGGAGGCAGTGGTTTGGCTCAAGAGGAGTCCTAGCCTATCGCAGTCCTTCTCTTGGATTTCAAGATTCAAAAGGGCATATGAGAGGGTGGAGTGGCCTTTTTTAGAGGGCATCATGCTGAGCATAGGTTTCTGCAACAGATGGATTCAGGGGGTTTCAGCCCTGTGTACAGAGAGTACCAACCAGAAGCATTTATTGGGTGGCCACACATGAGAGGCCTTCTTCCTTTCACAATGCTTTTCTATCTGTTTTGAGATATCAGTATGCAACCTTAGTAGGTCCCAGCGCAAGCGTGCTTGTGTAAGAATTCCCCTTCATATTGAATTGCAAGCTACTATCTATAACAGCTCAACCTTTTTGAATGATAAACTCTAGGCTCCCATTTTAATTTCCAATCAATGTGTCCCCAGGTGGTCTTGTGAGAAGTTTCATCTAATGTTTCTGGTTCACTGTCTCTCAAAGAACATTATTGATTGTGAACTTGTTGTGTCACAGATTTTACCGTTCTTGCTGCTGGTGGGTGGTGTCACTATCTGGTATGTTAAAAGTGTTTCTCTTCCACCTTCCTTTCAGAACTCTAGTGCTCTAGAAGCGGGATGCATGTGAAAAATGCTCTCAAATATGGTTTTGAATGGTTATTTAAAAAAAAAGAAGAAAAGTACTTCATTAAGTATGAATAAAAACTGTAGAGCAAGCTCACGTGCGGGAGTACATCATGTCAAGCATGAGAAAAACAGCTCAGAATGGCAAACAAAAATCCCAGGTGGTGGCTGAAAATGCCACCTCATCCCTGAAGGAGAGTTAGAGAAGAAAGGACAATCCTTCCAGACTTAGAGAAAAGCAACCCTCCTAGTAGTAGCAGTCCTGGAGGTTCCTTGTATGTTCGCCCAAATGGCCATCAAAGTGTGTATAGTATCTGCCCAGATACTGGCCATAGTCTGAGAAGGGTGAACCTGGGAGTCCTCCTATCCTGAGGGATTTCCAAAGTCTCCTCCAAAAGTTTTTCTGCATCTTTGCAGAAATCTGGAAAGTATCCCAATGAGGAGCTCTAGAGGGCCTCCAGCCTCTACAACTGAGCTGGAATCTCCTAGCATTTCTGACCGTGTAACGAAAGAAGGAAATGCTCTTCTCTCAGTGCCCTGTAACCATCCACTCCCATTCCCTTGGATCCCATTGCAAGGATCTAATAGGGGAACCTCCATACAACCAAAGCCTCCAAGATCCAATAGCCAGGAGAACGGGGTTTGGATCGAGATACCACTGTGAGTCTCTACCCATCTTCATGTATCCTGTAATCCTGACAGGCTGAAAAGGAGCCTCCAAAAGAATGTCCTCTGAAGATCTGTGGAGTCTGCCTCCTGCATGAACCTGAAAGAGAAGGGTATCCTCATGTGCATCCCGCAAGGCTATAACCTGCAGAGGGATGCCTATCCTCGAAAAAGCCCCCAGCCAGGTAGACTCAGAAATAGGCAAATGATCTGTATTCATCCACTCCACTGGTATGGCTGCATCTATCTGCTGCATCCTGGCTGCACTTACTCTGAGGTGATTAACTGAATGAGTGCTCTGATCCTCTGGAAGCACCCTGAAAGCTTTCCAAGCACCCACCGTGGATGCAGGTCCCAACTCCCATCTAGACCACTGCATATAATGTGACATGCTTGGTGATCTGCCATGCTCATCTAGTATGCAATCATTCCACATGACTGGCTGCCTGTCAATTTCTTCACGAGAGGAGGGTGGAACTCTCCGAAGAGTACTTTTGAAGCTGTCCCAAGCTTTCAGAGTGGTAGCCATGAGAGGGGAAGTAGGAGATCTGAGATGGGCTGACGTAAAGATCCATCTAGAGCTGTCCATCCAATCTCCTCCCTGAGAAGGTGTGCATGTCTGTATATTGCGTAAGAAAAAATCCTTCCAAGGCTCCTGACCAGGCATCAAACCTCTGACCACCATCTTGCAGAGCAAGGCTCTACACTGCAAGTCTGGATCAATAATATTGAGGCCCCCTTCCTCAGTGGGTAGAATGAGAGTCTCCTAAGCCACCCTGGCTATCACATCTGAAGTGCCGTCTAATCCACTCCACAAAAAATTCCTGATAGGTCTCTTGAGCTGAGTGATACTGCTTGTAGATCGGCACCAGCAAGAGCAAACAAACCAGGTTGTAGCCAAAAGTAACTGGTTTACAACCACCACTCTGGATGCAAGGTCAAGTCTGGACGAACTCCAAAATAGGAGTTTCCTCTTGATGCTCTCCAACACGGGAGCGAATTGCTGTGCTGGAGAAATGCCCACCCTGATGTAGCATCCAAGATACCCCGACCTGGCATCCAAGATACCCCGACCTGGCATCCAAGATACCTGACGGAGACACCCCTTTGAATCCAAGTAAAGCCAATATCAGCACCCCAATCTAGAGTGTCCTCATCACTAATCCAAAAACCATTGGATTTATCCAGTTAATGTGAGCCCCTGCTTCAATGCAAAATAGATCCAAGCTTGTCCTGAAAGAGTTGAGTGTCTGTGGAGTGGCATCCAAAAAAATAGCCGTGTCATCTGCCAGCTCACTGTCCAGCAACTCCTCTTCCTGTCTCAACGGAAGTCTTAGCCCAAAAATATCAGCGTGAGCTCTAATATAGAGGCTCATAGCTTCAGCCACAAATAAGAATAGAAAGGGGGCTAGAAGGCATCCCTGTCGGATTGATCTGGATATCTAAAACATGTCTCCCCTGACTCCACCAATGAGTACCTGGCTATGGGCTGACCTGTAAAGAGCAGAAACCCCTCTAATCCACAAATCTGAAAATCCAAAGTGAAGAAGGGTTCCCTCTAGAAAACCCCAATCTACCCTATCATATGCTTTTTTGAAAGTAAGAGCGGTCCTGAACTCTATGTTGGTGAAGCGTGCATCAAGTGAGGCTCTCATACGTCTATTCACCAACATAGGAATAGGTTGCCAAATAACCTGTCTAGCATCATCTCTGGCTTGTGAATCAGGATCTGCAGTTAGAAGAGAGGCATAGTAATATGAAGCAATTTGCATGACGGCATCTGGATGTGTCTGAAGTATCCCATTTGAGTCAACAAGGTGCGAAACACTCTCTCTACTATGTCTAGGGCCGAGAGTAGAGAAGAACTGCTTGTTGACTCTACCTCTGATTTGCGTCCAGAAGGACTCTTTGGCGTGAAAGGCATACTCTGCTCTCTGATCTAAAAGTGTCTGTTGATGAGCCCTTGCTGCAACAAGACGCTCCTGAATCCAAGCATCTGTAGGCCGTTTCCGCTCTTCTCTCTGAAGAGCTGCCAGTTGTTGTTGGATGGCATTCTCTCTCCTGCGAATCTCATCTCTCCTAATGCTAGCAACATAATGATAAAAGCTGCTAATGTCAGTGAGGGTTGCACCCACATTTGACAGGGACGACTGCCCACCCTACAGGTGAGAAACCCAAATCCATAGCATTGCCTCTGTGTAGAAGGCATCTGGAATCCTGATACTGGCTCTGTCCAGTGCCCAATCATCCACATAAAATCTGTCAATCCTTGCATGGATAGGCATCATTACTCTCCTGTTCGACCAAGAAAACAGAAGAGACTGTGGTTGAGTGTGAAAAGCATCATCATACCAAGCATCTTTGCCATTGAACTGAAAAAGGAAGGCATTCCATGCTGCTCTCTGCAGGGAGTGAATGCCACCTTCCCTACCCCCTCTTTTGTCTGAAGGCATCTCAACCATGTTGAAATCGCCCCCAATAATCCAAGAATTTGCAATATGTGACCAAGAGAGCAACTCCTTCCAAAGGAGGACACGATCCCCTCTCAAGTTGGGTGCATAAAGGTTAAGGAAGCCAACCTTACGCCCACCAATCATCAAAATAACCCACTGTACTCTAATGACCAAGGGGAGCATTGAAGAAGAGATAGAAATGCAAATGCCTCCCCTGGTGCCCAAGGCAGGTGACCAAAAAGTATGGCTAAAAAGAAGTTTACCTGACTTGGCACAATCTCTACCATCCAGCTTATGCTCTTGGAGCATAAGGATATCGATGGGGCCACCTGAAACACTTGGATGGAGTTGGTTACAAATCAGTTGCTTAGGGCGGCGATGAGGTATGCCACCGAGGCCCTGAACGTTCCAACTAATGATCCTCATCGATGGGAGGAGGAGGCCAGGTGAAAGGACCTACCTGACCTAGTGGTGGAGAAAATCCCCTCCTGTGAAAGAGTCCTCCTGTCAAGCGGAGGGAAATCAACTGGTGAAAGAAGACCCACTCCAGCAGAGGGGGAAACCCTGTCCAACGGAATCCCAATAATTGGCTCCCCCAGAGTAGGGGGTACAAACTCCTCCTCTATCTCAAACTCTGCCAAATCTACCAGTACTGTAAAAGAGTTCCTGTAGGAGGGAACTGGCATAGGAGTGCCCTGCACCCGAGGGAGAAGGAGAAAAAACCCCCTTACCTCTATCAAGAGGTGAACTGTGACTAACTGAGGGAGGGGGCTGATCAGGAGCATTAGTGATAACACCTGTAGAAATGGGTTGCCCCTCTTGATGAGCAGGTGGGGGGACTGGGGAACCACATCTACGTTTGCAAGAATATCACCTGTCTGTAACTGAGAATGGTCTGAGGTGCCTCGTAGAGGTGGCGGAGTGTCAGCAACCCTCACAGGCATCCAACGGGGTACTGATCGTACTGTGTGCACCGAAGAAGAGGGTCCAGGTCTAGGGGCTGGTCCCAAAGGTCCTGGGTGAGAAGGGGGGGCTCTGGTAGCGCGTGTAGAAGAAGTAGGACGAGAAGGCGGAATAGACCGTTTGGGCCTTTTTTTCTTCCTTGGGCAATCCATTTCATTTGAATGGTTGTTTCATTTTGAGAAATTGAGATATCTCGTGTCCCAGCTGACAGGTTGTACAGTTTTGCTAATTGAGGTGCCTTTTCTAAAAGGGTATGTATTAAAAAGGGACCTAATTTTTCTAGAGAGATCTTCTTCATAAGTGAGGACTATTCGATTACTGGTTAAGGCAGAGAGTGAAAAAGCCTAGGTGTTAATCCCACTCATTCAGACCAAAACCAGGCGAGGGCAGGAAGTTTATCAATTTAGCAAATTGACCCTATACCATTTAGCTGCCACTTATGAGTTGCAACATACTTCCTGACAATGTTTCTATGAAAGCCCTGAGCAAAGGTTTGAATCAACCAATCATACATAGCAATTTGATAGATGTTATTTTGTGAATATCTCCTTTACGCCTTCATTGTACACCTTTATACTTGATGCCTCTCTCACACATAAGACTGATCCTGTGTTCCTCCAGTCACATTTGAATTGGTTTGTGGCACAAAAAAGTAAGAGGTGGACAGAGGAAGGCTAATCGAGCATTGAAATACAAAGAGCCTTGAAGGCCCTCGCCTGAAGTTGTAAGCCTATTCTTATGATCTTGTGCATAATATATTGTACTAGCAGCATGTGCAAAGTCACCTGGTTGTAGCAATTTGGTTGGTTGTGGTGCCTCCAGCTAGGATCTACTGAATTCCTGCAGGATTAGGACTGGCAGCAAGGGCACTTTAATGCAGGGATGGAGAAAGCAACCACATGCATAGATCTAGTGTTGATGAACAATGTTCTAATATACTGACCTGGCTGCTGCTTTGTTCAAAACCTTGTCAGCTTGCAGCCCTGACCAACCATGAATTGGGTAGCTATCCCACTACTTGGCAAATTGATCATCACACTAAGTAAGATTTTGAAGGATGGAACCTCCCTTCGGTCCCTATTTTATATTTTTGTTGGTTTGACTAAAAACTATTCAAAATTCATAATAGGCTTTAATCAATATTTATTTGCAATTGAAAAAACTTGGGAGTTTTGTTCCCCCCAAATACAAGGACTTTCATTAAGTAGGAAAGAAATGGGTGAAGAGCCAAGATATTAAGGCATAGATAAATCATTTAGAACATGAGAAACAAGTGGTAAAGTGCCAGTGAAAATATTTAAGGAATGCAAATGCTGAAAGAAACCAAGATTGTGGCTAAAAGTGCTACACCAAGCCAGTAAGAGACTCAGAGAAGGAAGGACTACCTCTCCATTCTCTAAGAAAAAGTAGATCTCGAAGGTGCCTGCATTCTAGACCAAATGGCCACTAATGTGTGTACAATATCTGTCCAGATGGTAGCCATAGAATGAGTAGGGTGGATGTGGGTTCTTTCTATTTTTTTTTCGCAAAAAGTAGTGCTAGTTATATTGCTTGAAAACGAGAGTACAAGAAGGCCCAAAGGCCAGCGGGCTGTAATCACAAAACGGATACAGCCCGTGGTAACAGAATAATTACAAGCCTCTCAGGGCATAATCATCTGAGTGTGGACAAAAAGCCACGGTGGAGGCGAGTAATGCCACTGAAGACTTTGAGCAGAGTGCTGGAAGAAAAGCTCTTGATGGTCCCAGTCGTGAAGGAAGCGCCGTCTCTTCTCCTTCCCTGCCCGGGAGTCCCCCTGAATCTGATCCCACTGACCCTTGAGTGTGTGAATGATCATGCTCCAAATGTCCGCTAGGGTCTGGGTAGCAGAAGAAGCCTGATCTCCTAGGGTCTGCGCGCATGTGGAAGTCCAGATATGCCAGCCTACAATACTCCCACTCCCTATGATCTCCCAAACTGGGTGCCGAGTCATCGCTCCTGCATCTGTCTCTGTCAGATGCCAGGGAAGCTTTCCATGTATGCCCAGGTGGCCATGTATGCCCAGGTGGCCTGCGTGATGAAGAAAACTGGATCCTGCCGAGAGAACTCGTAAGCCAAGTGATGTCCCATCTCAATGCTGCACCAACAAACGGCTCCCCAAGTGAGCGGTCCTAGCTCGGGTGCAGCCCTCGCTAAGATCCCCATGACTCCCTTCCACACTGTCTGAGCATGCAAACAGCTCCAAAGGCAGTGCTTCAGGGATTCCTCCTCCTGAAAACACATCTGGCAGTGCCCCTCCTGCCCCACCTGCCTCAGCCATCTCCCAACTGGTAGCCCCTTATGGACCACCATCCAAAGAAAGTAAGAGATCTTCCTTGGCCGCCAGCTTGCCCATAGAGTTTTCCAGAATGTACGAAGAAAGACCAGAGATATCCCTTGGGCATACCAGCTATGTGCTTGGGTGGGTAGCCTACGCTGGAGAGCCCCAAGAGCACGCCTACCGGTACACGCGCTACATGAGAAGGGGGTAGGGTTCTCTGAGGTCTCCAGTGGTGGCCAACGCCACTCCCCTGGGTCCCACTCCCTCTGTCAAGGAGCGGCCCTCCCAAATCGAGAGTCTCCAGTCCTGGTCGTGCACAATCAGGGGGTCTATATGCCACACTTTCCCTTGCAGCCCTATGATGCGAAGGCGCTGTCAGGGAAGCTGGGGGTCGATCACGGCCTCTCTGGAGACGGCTACCATCGGCGACGGAGAAGAAATGAATCGAGGAGTCCGAGAAAAGGCCTGCAACCACCAAAGGAATGCCGCGGGGTGTGAACTGCCCTAGCCACCTCTCATCTCTTGGGAGGAGCTGTCTGGTGATCATGGGAATCCTCCAACCTGCAGGAATGGCAGCATGGATCTTCGCTCGCCGAGTCTGGATCCCACATGTCGTACCTATTGCTGCTGCCAGCTCGTCTGGGTCCAATTGGTTATAGACGTCCCTCCAAACTCGGAGCGCGAGCGCGCAGGCCCACGCTCCCAGAGCGCCCATGGGATATGGGATCTCTCTCCAAGCTGGCGACCTGTATCATCTGTCACCTGGCGTCTCCAGATCAGGGGCTGTCTGTCTATCTCCTCTCGGCAGCTTGGGGGGAACCTGGGAGAGACTGTGCCGTAGCTTCCTCCAGACCGAGACGAGACTGCGGAGGAAGGGGGAGCGGGGCTAAGTCAACGGGGCTGAAGTGAAAATCCACCGGATAGAAGGCTGCCAATCACCCCCTCTCTGGGAGATACACGCGTTGAGACCATGCTGAAGCAAGAGCTTCCACGTTTGCCCTCCTGGGGTTAGACCGCGGATGACTAACTTGCCAAGTAATGCCTGACTCTGAAGTTCTGGATCTATGATGCCAAGACCGCCCTCTGTCTGGGGGAGAATGACCGTCTGCCAGGCGACCTGGGCTCTGGTGGTGCCGGAACACCGTCTGAGCCAGACCACAGAAAGTTTTGCACTAGTCTCCTCAGCTGGGCTACGCACGATCTCGAGAAGCACCAGCAGGATGCCACATACCAAGCGGTGGCTAGAAGGACCCGATTGACCACAAGGGCCCTGCGTGCCAGAGGTAGCCGGGCCGTGCTCCAGAAGGCTAGCTTCTGTTGTATGGAAGCTAGGATCGGTAGGAAGTGCTGAGCCGGCGTGATATCCAGCCCTACCTAGAATCCCAGGTAAAGTGTCGTCTGTCCTCTAGAGATCCAGCGAAACCCCAGGAAAATACCCCACTGTGAGCTGGCTCCCGGATTCGTAAGAAAACCAACTGACTTATGCCAGTTGATTTTCGCCCCAACGGCTAGGCAGAAAACCTCTAAAGACAGTCTCACTCGCTCCAGTGACTCGATATCATCTTGCACATACAGGGCCGTGTCGTTTGCATACTCGGAGTCTAGAAGTTCTGCATCGTCCCGGATAGGGAGGCACATCCCTCGAAGACCAGTGGTACGGGCTCGTAGGAAGTGAGTCATGGCTTCCGCAAAAAAGAGGAAGAGATAGGGCGCAAGCGGGCAGCCCTGACGTACCGAGCGCTCGAGGGTGAATCTCTCCCCCATCTTGCCACTGATGATAACCCGGCTCTGTAGAGGCTAGCAATACCTCTGATCCACTCGTCCGGGAAACCGAACCGAGAAAGTGTGCCCTCCAAGAAGGACCAGTCTACCCTGTCATACGCCTTCTCAAAGTCAAGAAGGAGTATGGCAAGGTGCTGGCCACTATGCTGGGCCCACTTCGTCGCCTCTGAGAACGTGAAGATGTTGTCCAAAATGCTGCGATCCTGGACAAAACTAGTCTGGGTGTCGTGGATCAAGTCATGTAGCAGGGGTCGGATGCGGCTATTGATCATCTTGGTGAGGATTTTATAGGCAGTTGGAAGGAGGGTGATAGGGCGCCATTGTCTGATCTCCTGACGGTCCCCCCCTTTGGGGATGAGGCAAATCAAGCCTGTCGCAAGGCTCTTTGGCATCTATCCGCTGGAGAAGATATGCTGGAAGGCTGCGAGCAAGGGCTAGTGGATCTGCTCCCAAAAGGTGGTGAAGAAAGCTCTAGAGAGCCCATCCTCACTTGGGCATTTCTGCCCATCAATATCGCTCACAGCATCCTGCATCTCTGACACGGTGAACGGGGCGAGAAGGGTCTCACTCATGCTAGGCTGCACGAGCGACGGCGTATACCTCCACACCTCCTCCCTGCAACGGCGGGCACGAGGGTCTGGGGGCTCCTGTTGGAACAGGGATCTATAGAAATCTGTCGCCAAGTCCCTGACCTCGTCTGGATCTGTCCTGACACTACCATCCTGCGTCCTAAGAGATCGGAGCTATTCCCCTGCTGTCCTCTGGCCATGAGTCCTGAAGAACTCTTTGCACTCCTGTCGCCTTTCCTAGCCCAAAAGGACTTGGAAGCGTGGAATGAGAACTTTGAGCGTCGCTGGGTGATCTCCTCTAACATGCCTAACCTGCTGTCGTCTGAGCTCCTCGGAGCCTGGAGAAGACTGCTGCATCCGCTGTATTGAGGCAAGGTCTCGTCTGAGACCCCTCTCCTTCGCCCACCACTGCTGCCTGACCAGAGTCGCCTCCTGCTGACATATGAGACTAGACTCGGCAAGAACCTGAGCTACCTGAGCTGCCATATCCCCCCTGGGGTCCCAATCCTGCTCCCACAGGTCCACTATCCTGCTGCGAACCGCTGCTCTGGAGTAGATGGAGTCTGGGATTCGGCACGAGCGGGGAGGTAAGGAATGAGAGGCTGAGTCCAGGACTAGGATGACTGGGGCATGGTCAGAGAGGGTTGTCCTTGGAACCACCCCTGACTCTCCACCTCTGCCTATCGCCCAATCACTGACATAGAAATGGTCCAACCGCTCCAAAAGTCTGCCTCCCTCCCTCCTGTAACCCCAAGAGAAGTCCAAGCTCCCTGTCCATCTGCAAAAAGAAGGCTCCCTCCAACTGTCCCTACCTCCCACAGCGAACAAGGAGTGCCATTCTGCCTGCTCCGCCTGAGCTATACCAAGGAACTCTGGGCCCCATCCCTGTTGATCCTCTAGAGCCTCAAGGTTATTGAAATCCCCTCCTACAATCCAAGAATCCATCTCTGGCAATAAGTCTGTTAAAAAGCTCCAGAAAGCGGCTCTTCGTCTAAGGTCGGTCGGGGCATAGATATTGAGGATGCCGATGCGGGATCCCTCAATATTCAAGCCCACCCAAAGCGCTCGTCCGGGGATCAAGGTGCCAAAACCACACACATGCTGAACTAGAGACGCATCGATGGAGGTACAGACACCTCCGCTCCTCCCCTGCTCGCCAATCGAAGGGTCCCAGTAGGTGTGGGAGCGCCCTGTGAGGACCTTCCCACACTTACTGGTCTGAGAAGCCGAAAGCTTGTGTTCTTGCAATAGGAGCACATCTACCCTTCCCACCAAAGCTGGCTGGAGCTCCTGTCTGAGTACCATCTTCCTGGGGCCGCGGGTTCCTGATAAGTGGAACCCGTTGACGTTCCAAGAGATAATGCGTATACTCATGAAGAGGAGAGATGGGCCACAAAGAGCTGTCTGCTTGCGGTCGATGTCGAGGTGGTCGGAGGATGTCCAGTGTGCAGACGAAGGCGCTTCTGTGAAGGTTTCGAAGGAGAGGCCGGATCATCGGACCCATCCTCTAAAACCTTTAGCAGAGGGGAAAGGCCCTTCGTCCCATGGTGGTAAGCTCTCTCTAACCAACTAGAAGCCTCCGCCAGGGAGATACTGTAGAAGCCCGCTACCTCTGAGGTCCTCCAAGGGCGGAGCCCTTCCGCGTAGATCCATTCCAGAGGCGGTCGAATGATGACCAAAAGGCGGAATCGTTTGGCGCTGTGGCGCCATCTCAGACGAACGTCACCCTCCTTCCACTGCTGCTGAAGAAGCTCCGCTGCTCTGCTACCAATCCAGTTCTGTACCTGCCCCTGGGACTGATCACGAATCGTCTCCCAAACATTTTCATTCGTCCATTGCTTATTCCTGTCACTAATGATAGTGAAGGAATAGCTAGGACCATCATGGGGGGGGGCAAGGACGGACACCTTACCCTCCGCTCCCTTTCGGAGGAAGAAGATGCTGATGTCTAGGCATGCAGGGAAGGAGCCAATACCAGCTGCATCCAAGTAATCCCAAGGTCCTGCTCGGTGGAACTCCAAAGGTAGAGCTCTAGGAGCTGCCCTTGGGTGGGGGGACGAAGATGAGGAGTCAGAACCAGAGAGAGGGGTGCTGGCCGTCGAAAGAGTTGGAGTGGTGCTGGCCGTCTGCGGGGAAGGGCCTCTCCCCTCCACCGGGCCAGGGGGGGTAGGCGCGGAGGAGGTCTGTGCTAGCTTCGGGCCCGTAGGAGGAGGGGGGGTTCCCGTGGGATCATGCTCGAGGGAGAGGGGAGGGCTGAAACCAAAGGTGCCGGGGGGTTTCCCGGAGGGGGGGGAGGTAGGGGAACCGAGGAGGAGGGGGGACGAGGAGGGGGGTGGGGTGAAGGATGAGGAGGAGGCTGGCTGACCTTTCTCCTTCCCTTTCTCCTTCCCCTTACCGGGCTGCTGCTGACTGGTGACCATAGGGGTCTCTTGCTGGAGAGGGGGCTTTTTGGCTATTGTTTTGTTTCCTTTCCGTTTCCTTTTGACCTCAGTCCAGCCTTCCCCTTCTGGAGGGGTTGTCGATGCCTGGCGGGAGGGATCCTGAGTTGCCTGGCTGGGGGCCATCGGAGGTTCTGTCCTCGTGAAGCGAGGGCAAGAGCGTGCCTGCTGCCTGAAGCCGTGGCATCTCAGACACTGATCTGGGCGACCAGTGACCATAATGCGCTGCGTCACCACACCTGTGTCTGTCTCAATCTCGAACTCCGAGGGGATACTCTGCGGATCTAGGATTGCCACTTCGACGCGTGGCACCCCTTGGGCTGCCGCCGCATCAATGAAGGTGTCTTGCATGAGCCAGCCAAAGTGCGCCCCCAAGTCCTTGATGATCGGGCGAAGCTTTGTTGCGAGGCCTGGGAAGATGAGGGTAACTGGATGGCGGGGGATGCGGAAGTGGGCATCGAAGTCCGCTACACTGAAACCCCTATACCATGGGACCATAAGGATGATCTTCCCACCCACAGAGGTAGGGGACCGTCTAACCATATCACTTGCAGCCTGTGCCGAGGAGAGCTTGAGCCAGAAGATACCACGTCCCATGAGTGCGACCTCCTTAATGTGGCTGTCCTCAAGGTATAGGGTGGACTGCAGCCAGTCCCTGATGTCTGCTCGTGAAGGGGCGTAGCCAATGACTCTTCCATAACGGAAGTCTGGGAAAAGTCATTGGCGGCCTGCTTCACCAAGGAGACCTGATGCTCTGTCAGTGTTATGCGGTAGGCTGAAGGAGGGGGGGGGGGTCCGTCTGGGCCACCGGTTCTGGGCTTACGGCCGCCATACCGCACCGACAAACTGCGAAAGCTCCAAAAGGCGGGGGAAAGGAAATGGCAGAGGAGAGGGAGGGAGGAGTGGGGGCGGAGGCGGGGAAGGAAAGAAGGAGGGATGGAGATGCACGAGGAAGCGGGGGGAGGAGAGGCGGCAGCGGGGAGAGAGAATGGCGAGGGAGGGGAAGGAAAGGAGGAGGGAGGGGGTGGCAGCGCGGCGCAGGGCGGGGAAGGGGAGGGAGGAGAGGCGGGGGTGACCTGGGTTCTTTCTGAAGTCTCTGTACATGTGGATCTGGAAATCTGCCAAGCAGAAATGCTAGCAATATTTTCCCAATGCATATCCATCTATGCAGGTGGAGTTTTGTACTGAGAGGCAGGATCAGTGTCAAGACGACAAAGATACCGAACCGTGACCTCCCAAGAAGTGACCTAGGCTAAAGTGGAGGAACAAAAGTCCTGTAATTGAGCTCAAACGATCCTACCCAAGTGAATGAAAGTGAATTGATGCAGTGAATCTTTCAAGACCTTTCCTTTCTTTGTCTTTAGAGCAAGCAATGCGAACTTCCAATAAGTTTTAGATTAAAGCCACAGGATGGAGAAAGTCCAAATCTCAACATTGGGAAAGCTTTCAGATGACTTCATATTTGTAAAGGTCTTTTTGGAGGAGACTTTGGAAACCCCCCTTGGAACAAGAAAATCTCCATTTCTTTTGGGTTTTTATTCATGGAGGGATTGCTATAAATCAGTGGTGGAGCACTTTTGGACCTGACCCTTTGATGCTTGTTTGCTGCGGAGTTTATTCAGATTGCCTTTGGGATTGCAAACAGGCCCCCATTGAAACAACTTTATGGCAACACCTCCATGAAACAAAGCCTCCAACTCCCGAGGGTAGTGTCCTCTTGATGAGGGTCAACGTACCAGCCAATAGCACAAAAGCATTGCTCCATATAGTCTACACTCTGACCGGCTCAAGGTGCGAATCCAAAATAACATCCTCATCCAAAGATGTAAGCAATTTGCCCCCAAATGCACTATGCAGACCACGGTGTCTCCACCTCTGTCCCACATAAGCCCAATGATCTGCAGAAGAACACCTGTGCTAGAGAAAGCCCACATCCATCTGAATGATCCTATGCTGTCCCCTTTCTCCAAGGGGATAGTTGCATCTATCTGAGCGCTTCCCTTGACACAACTGGTTATCTGCATTTTGTGCTCTTTGGGGATGACTTCAAGGCCTTCCAAATCCCAGTGAAGAAGTAGCACCTTTCTTCCCTCGGACCACTGCATATAACCAAAAATCCCCTAAGGTCTACCATGGTGATCCAAGGTAGAATCATACCACATGATCAGCTGTCTGTCGATCTTACCCTGCAAACTGGGGAGGGTCCTCCACAAAGAACCCTTGAAGCTGGGCCAAGTTCTGATTATAACAGCCATAAATGGTGAGGAAAGTGTACTGAGAGCTGCCGAAGGAGAAATACACTTGGTGTTGTCCAACTACTCACCACTTGAGGAAGGAGTACAAGATCCAATGCATTGTGAGAAAAATTCTTCCACAGCTCTTACTTAAGCAAAAGTCCCTTGACAACAAAGTCGCAAAGCAAATGCCTACATTGAGTGTCTGGATCAGTGATATTGAGCACTCCCTCTTGGGTTGGAAGAATCATCCCAAGCCACTCTAGCTCTAGCATCCGATGACCCATCAAGTCCAACTCAAAGGAAGTTCTGATGGGCCTTTTAAGCTGTGCAATGCAGTCCCTAGGGTGGCACCAACATGAGCAAACAAAGCAGGCAGTGGTGAACAACACTTGGTTGACGACTACCACTCTAGAAGAAAGATCCAACCTGGCTGAGTCTCAAAAGAGGAGTTTCCTCTCAGTACTCTCCAAAACATGAGCAAACTGATGTGCTTTCTTTCTTCTCTGTTCTTTGTTCTTCAGCATCTGTGTCTTTCACAATGTGAATCTAATGCGATACCATCCTAAGATCTTCTTGATATTGCACTTATGGGGACATTATAGCACCATTGTTTGCAGTCATTGGTGAGGCTGCATCATTGTCACCCCCATTTGCTTTACATTTTTCAGCCTCATTGGCTTTCATGAATATATTTTGAGGATAACTTGCCAATGACTGTCCTTATTCCTGTTTGTCTCTCATGTTGTTGCTCATTTGATAGTTTCAGCGAAGTTGAAAGGAGATGACATATGTGATTTGTGCCTTTACTATTGGGTTCTATTGTCTTGTGCATTTGCTTGCTAGACTTACGTATGTTTCTAAACATAGGGTTTAGATAATTATGCTTCTCCCTTCCCTAAGCCCTTGTTGATCTTTCACAATACCGGATCTGAGCATCATGGTCCTCGTGTGCCCAACAAAGATGACCTATTTGATGGATGCACATCCTTTGATCATCCTATATTTGTTACTTTTGTGAGATGAAAAGGTGTCAGACTATGTTATACATGCTGCAGGTTTGATATCGCTCCTGTTTGAAGCCTTCCACAACTTCACTGACTAGTACTACCCTTTTCTGGTGCTGAAACTGGATCTTTGGGACTGATAGGGACTTGACATGATGTGGTGGGGAAGTGAAGCTTATGCATCTTCATTCATGTGACCTTTAATTTGTTCATAGTTCTTGGCTTATTGGAACGTTCATGGTTTGGAGCTCTGTGAGAGAATTTTCACGCTTTTCATGGTATGGGACTCCAGATTTGAGACGTAACTTTAATGGGTCCAGCTTGCTTCTGCTGAGGAAGCTATCTAAAATGTGTAGTGGATTTATCAACCCCTCAATTTATTTCATTATTGTCTCATCCTAGTTGTCTTGCATTATTCCCACGTCGTTCTTCGACGCTCATTACGGCCCTATAGAGCAGTCTGAGCCATATGCTCTAGAGAGCACTCTCAGCCACATGTTCTGTAGCTCACCTAGAGAGCATTACTCTCCTTGAGAGCAGTCTTAGCCACATGTTCATTACTGGACTAAAGAGCAGTCTCAATCACATGCTCTGTATGTTACCTAGCCCACTTTTTCTGGGGAAGAATGCTGCCAAGTTCAGTAACTTTTTCTTATGATCATGCCTTTTGTAAGGCTTACAAGGTTGCTAATAATAACACTTTTGAAAGATGTTTGATTGATGTTTAGTCTCCTATAAACTTTTACCAACATAAAGTGTTTCTCAACAGAAAATTACATATCTGTCTGCCATGGGTGAGTAGGTAAGCTGACATGCAACGAGACTTCCAATTTATCTGTTCTGAGCTAAAACGCAACAAGACTCAAATTATCTGTTCTGAGCTTTAGATTGCGTGTTTCTTGTGTTGTTAATCTGACAAGGCTGGTATAACTGATTCCTATCCTTTTCAACGTGGAGTGATGTGCGTACTAACGTGATGTCTTTGTTGTTTTTTCTGATATTTAAATCGCTTGAGCCCTCTTTGTTGTTGTTTCAGGGGCTTGTTGTCACCTTCTGACATACTTCGAACACAGCCTCATTTAGTTTTGCTTGGTACAGGGTTTGCATTTGGGTATCTTGTTGTGAGTTTCTTTATCCCATCCATGTTTTTGTATTGTCAATGTTTGGATATTGGCCTGGTGTGAGTTTTTGGAGCTCATCTAAGCATAACAACATGTCATAATTTGAGCTGGATCATTGGTTACTCTTGCATGCGTCATTACTCTTTTAATGCATCAAGGGGAGTAGTACTGATTTTGAAGGCAACATGCTGCTAGGGGAGGATGATCCTAGCTCACCTGTGCCATGAACCAAAAGGTTTAAAGACTGGCATGTGCATGGTATGGTATTCTTACATCCGTGACACCGCTACAAAAAATTTTCATATTCCCCTTGCAAAGTACTATGGTCAAAATTTTTCAAGGTGGCGTGATAACTTTGTAGTAGTTTTCTAACGACAAATCAGTTAGGATGCACAGCAATTGTGCTAATGATTACATTTTGAATTGGTGTGATGAGCTAATTGTTGTATTTGCTGCAGTCACTGTTGTTCCTTCCGGTTGCTATTGTTAATGCTTTATCTGCAAGCCTTTTGGGAGGGTAAGTAAAAGTATTTTTGGCCTAAATAGGACCTGTAAGTGCTGTAGCACATTGTTATTTCAGGTAGAATGTCTTGTATCCCTCCATTTTAGGTTTTGGTTATTCAGTTACTTCTCTGACCTCGGGGTCAGCGATCATCGAGGCTGTGAAAATCTAATGTTTTGGGAGTGATGCATGCTAATACTCCATCAATTCAGCTTTTGAAAACTAATATTTTTGAGAATGATGCTAATCCTGCATTGTTAGTTTGTGTGTGGGTGTGTATGTGTGTCAAAAAAGAGACTTCTATTAAGTTTGCATGAAACACCCAGAGAAAGGCTCAAGGTAGAAGTACAACATGCTAAGCATCAGAAAAGAAACCCAAATATGGCATAATTAAGCCATTATAAAGAGCTGGAAAATAACCAAGGTTGAGGCTGACAGGGCCACCTCAACCCTGCGGGGGCTTCTGAGAAGAAAGGGGAGCCACTCCACTCCCTCAGGCAAACATTCCTCCTGGTAAAGGCTGCTACTGCATGGTCCCCCAAATGGCTACAAGAGTGTGTACCGTGTCTGTCCAGATACTAGCCAATGTGGGGTAGATTGGGAACCATCCAAAGCTTCTGTACATCGGGATCTCCAAATATGCCATGCTGATATGCTTGCCAGAATCTCCCACTAAGTATCCACAGATGCATGTGCAAGTCTGTATAAAGAGCCAGGAACACCGTCCAAAGAACATGACTCACTCAACTGTCATCGAATCGTAGAACACTTGAGGCCCTGAAAGAGAAAACCATGCTACCAGGCCCCAGGCATGAAGAATGGAGCATGCATAAAGGTGCTCAAGAGTCTAGTGTTCTTTTCCAAATAATCCTCGTGTGTTTGCAGTCCCATAAGTAATGGTGAATAGACTAATCAGTAGGTAGGCAACGAGAACATGTGGAATCTGTCCCGAACCTCGGCGTCCACTAGCACTAGTTACCGCAATCCCTCCATGAATAGAGAGCCAAAAGAAAAGAGTGGTTTTTCTATACCTGAGGGATTTCCAGAGTCTCTTCCAATTCTGCAGATCAGGAGAAATCTGAGAGATTTTCTCAATGGTGGGATTCCAACCTCTAAGGCTAAGCTGGAATCTCCTGGCATTACTATGCGTGTATTGAAAGAAGGGGAGGCTCTTCTCTTAGTGCCTTGCACCAATCCATTCCCATTTCCTGGGGTCCCATTTTAAACACCTTATGGGGGCACCTCCATAGAGCGAAAGCCTTCATGAGCCCAAGGTATGTGACCTGGGTTAGGGTCTAGGGACCATCCCGACTCCAAAAAACACTGTTCCACATAAATTATAACTCTGATAGGCAATATGCATAAGACTTTCATCCGTGGATCTAGATAACCTGTCCCCAGCGTGAATATCAAAGACCAAGGCATCCACGTTTGATCCTCGTAATCCCACAACCTGAAGTGGGATCCTTGATCTCATAAAGGCTACCTAGAGTGAAACGTGTCATCTGAAGGAATCCAATCCAAGGATATGGTTGCATCAAGTTGCTGGATTCTCCTTGCACGTCCTCTGAGGTGACTTACTAACTGGAATTTGTGATAATCTTGAAGGCATTTGATGATCCTCCAAGAACCTACAGAGGAAGCAAGATCTCTCTCCCATGAGGACCACTGCATATAATGAGATGTACCTAGCGATTGGCCATGCTCATCAATTATACTATCATTCTGCATGAGTGACAAATGATCCTCCAAGAACCTACAGAGGAAGCAAGATCTCTCTCCCATGAGGACCACTGCATATAATGAGATGTACCTAGCGATTGGTCATGCTCATCAATTATACTATCATTCTGCATGAGTGGTTCTTGTCAATGTCTTCCCGAGAGGAAGGAGGGACTGTGTGAAGAGTACTACTAAAGCTGGCCCAAGCTTGCAAGATAGCAGGCATAAGAGGGGAGGAAGGAACTCTGAGATGGGCTGATGTAAAGATCCATCTAGTACTATCATTCCAATCTCCACCAATGGAAGGAGTGCAGGACTATATGCATCTAATGAAGAAATCCTCTTAAGGTTTCTGCGCTGGCAAGAGTCCTCTGACCACCACCTTACGTAATGAATCTCTGCTCTGCAAGGTTTCATGCATATGAGTCACTCAATCCAAACATAGGATATTTGACCTTGAGTTATGTGGAAATGGAGACTAAGGGTTGTTGCACCCAAATTGAAGGTACTGAGCCGTTATGGACGCAGTAGTAGGCTGAAAAAACTTCTTTGTATTGTTCTGGATTGTTAACAAAAGTCTAGAGATTGTTTGACTGCAACATACCTCTACTGAGTTTTGACAAAAGACATGCGGCTCAAGGCCCGACAGACTAAGGATCCTAAGGACCAGCAAGCACAGTGCTTGCACTACAACAGGAGAAGAACATGAAAGTCGACTCTCATGAAGACGAATAAGATAATCCACTGCATAGGCGCCGGTATGTGAAAAGGACATTTAACCACTGGTGCTTCTCCTTCAAAAGCGTAACCGCTTGCTTTGGATTGGCAAGTCAAGTTAGGCCATGTCAAGAGGAATTCTTCAGCCAATGCATGCATATCGTAATGCCACGTTGTTTGCATGGTGACCCCTTGCTGACCACCGCCTAAATCATTCTTGCTACAAAGTCCTCTACGAGGATCACCAAACAACCCCAACATCCCCCCCTTGATCTGAGGGGACTGAAGCTACAATTGAAAATGGAAATGACAACAAGCAATGTGAACAACATGTCTACACAGGGCTGTGGCAAAACACTAGAATGAGATGGTCACACTCACACAGAGCACAACCTAAAGAACGTGAGGCACCCACATAGGGGCAAGGTGCACAAAAAGCATAGTATTTGAAGCTTTTTAGAATACCCAACCGCCATCCACACTTGTATCTCCTTCAGCAACTGCAAGACCAGTAAGTTCCTTGACTGGTGGAGTCTCCTCTACTACACAAGCCTTTTCATGCTTATTCAAAGAATCAAGTGTCTTTCGATAACAAAATTTCTCTACATGCCCATCTTTGTGACTATACTGACAAATCAGCAGATTCTTTACTTTATGCTTCAATTTCTTTGCTTGTGGCTTCTTCTACCTAGAGTTCATGGCATCAACTCTCTCTCCCCTTGGCAACAGAATCTCGGCTCTTCTCTCCTCGCTTGGTAGCATCGAAACTACGATATGAAAATCAAGATTGTCAGACCCAAGTGACTAACTTTGCCTACCTTGGTAGCAGGCTGGATAGAAGAATGGCTTTGGCATTGTCATCATCCACACGCCCTCCCAATGCATGCAACTACTTCATTATCGGTTGCAGCTTGTTCAAATGTGAGCCCAAATTGTCCATCCCATGTGCAACCCAAAAAGGCCTTGTTTTAGAACAATGTTCGAAATCTTTATTTTTGACCCGAACAACCTTTCCAACAACGTCCTATTTTGTGCTACAGTGTTTGACATGTCTACACGGTGAAAGAAATAAGCCCAGAGTTCGCCCAAAGGATCCCCAAGGCTTTTTCGTTCTTGACTTCCCACGCTTGTATTTTTTCAGAGCCTTGGTTGTTGGAAGGTTTCTTCTCAAACTCGAAAACCATTCCATAGAGACGTTTTTCCATAAGAAATAGCCTAACCGACAATTGCCAGGTTGGAAAGTTACACCCATTGAATTTGGACAAAGAAGATTCATCCTTCTCATCATCCCACAAAAGAGTCCAAAAGGCATCACCAGGAACTCATAATGATTAGTTGGAGTCCTAAATGCTTTGTATGCTCATCTTCATTCTTATTGAAGTTCAAGATATGATCAAAGAATACCATGACAAAATGATTGAGTTAAAATCTCGAGATCCTTCTCATCATCCTACAAAAGATAGCAGGAGCATTAGTAAGTCCAAAAGACATCACCAAGAATTCATAACAATGAGGTAGCGTGCTAAAACCTATATGATCTATTTAGTTTTTTCGGTTCTTATTTGGTGATTCTTAGATTGAGATCTAACTTGCGAAAATCTTTTACTCACTTATGTATATCTAGTACGTCATCAATTCTGGGTATTGGATAACGATTTTTAATTGTTACCTTGTTAAGAGCTCTATATCCAACACACATTCAAAATGTACCATCCTACTTCATGGCAAGAAGAATATGTGCACCAAATGATGAACTATTGGGTCGTATCAACTTTTTTTTAAATATGGTTTGAATTTGATCATCAACTTTCTCCGTCTCAATGTGATTCATTCTATAAGAGGCTCTACAAGGATAACTTGCTCTTGGTTGCAATTCAATGGCGTGATCTTCATGTCTTATCAGCATCTCAAATTAAGAGTCGTCTGCAAATCTATCCTCGTAAGCAATTGAGGAGCTATGCCTCTCTTTGTCAATTCACTCATGTCTCTGTTGGAAAGCTGAAAGGAAAGCAAAGAGTGGACACAAACTCAGAATACTTGCATTACTTAGTTGTAGAATGAAGAAGAGTGAGGTCCTTAAGTAGGCACCTCATACATGCTCACTGACATCACTGATGACTTCAGAGCTCCACAATCATCTCCTCAATCTGCTCCTAGATTCTCTCAATCATCCTATGTGGCTCTCCACCACCTAACTGTGCTTGTGGGCACCTAACTGTGCCTCTAGCACTCACACATAGAAACATAAGGTGTGCCTGAGGCATACACCTTGAGATATCCCAACAAACCCCCCTTCAAGGGAATGCCTCAGGCTATGTCAAGGATACATCTAGTCTCATAGTTTCTCATGCCATCTCATGGTGGTCAAGGATAAATCTATGGCTAGGTTCTCATGCTAGCAAGGGTTCCCTTGGGTGTAAGGTAAACAGAAAGGGATACAGAAAAGACCTTCCAATGGTTATCACCCCTGCATGTACATGCACACAATGTCTGTAGGAGGTACCATGGAACAAAACATACACATGGCCTACATCATAAGGTGACCAGAGGTGTTTACAAAACACACAAAACACAATAGTTTATTTTCATTCATTTTGGAGGACTATCCAGGCTGAGTACCTTGACATAAAAAGAGAGATCTGGAGCATACATAGAGATGATTTAAAATGCATAATCTTCAAAGGATGCCTCATCTTGTGGAGGCAAAATATCCAAGTCAAGGCAAGGTCTTACCACATGGGCAGTGTCTAGTGCCTTATAAGATGGTACTATGATAGAACAAGTGGATCTGAAAGTCATATCCTTCAAGAGAACAATTATCTTGTTATCTCCATAGTTGTGTAGAGAAGCATATCTTAGGTATCTGACCTTCATCTTTTTCTTGTACTTGGAGTCAAATAAAAGTGCCATGAGAGGGTAGATCTCTGTAGTTGCTTCCTTTTTGGCAACCATTGTTTTGGCAATCTTCAACAAGGAAGTCAGGTTGGCATTTTCATCCTTTGTAGCATAACAAGACATTGCTTTATGTTTTGGCTTTTCACATATTTTGCATAAGCAAGCCATGAGAGGCTCTAACCCAGGTAGTGGGTAGTGTCTTCTCTCTTACAGGGCTTAGAATAACAACTGAAATGCTTCAAAATATAAGCATTTAATGTAGCAAAGTCTTGTGACCAAATTTCAAACAATGATGCTTCTTCTTACATGCTTCATAGAAGTGGGTGAAATAAACACTTTCCAATCAAAACCAGGTCTAGCAAGTCAAAACAAAACTGAAGCAACACTTGTACTGAAGTTATTGAAAACTTCAAAAGACCAGAAATGCTAGAGTAGCATTTTATGTAGCATCATCTTCAAAAGCTTGTCAAAACTGTCAAAACTAGAGAGCTGAACTTGGAGGGCTTATAGCTCACTCTTCAAAGCAAAAGAAAGGGGGCTTTCTGAGGCAAAAGAAAGCTGGTATACCACAGTAGATCCTCTGGGAAGAAGAGGCGAAAAGATGCGTCAGGTCGCCTTCTCCTCCTTCAACAAAGTCGACTGGTTTTTCTCTGTTTTCTCCTCAATATGCAGCCATTGTTGCTCAGATTTCAGCACAAGGTAGCTCTAGGTATGGACCAGTCCCCCCTGAAAGGAATTAGAGAAAGATCAAGTGTGCTGGGAGAAAATGCAGAAGAGACAGTCGACGACCTTCGTGTAATGGCGACGAGCAGAGGCGAAGATTCGTCAATTCCTTGCAGCCAGAAGTTCGCCCCAACAAGGTGGATCTCTAGTTGGAAGGGCGTGGGAAATGGCTGAGAATCGGAGGAGAACAGGCTTAAGCAAATTTTTGGAAGAAGAGGGAGAGATGGTGAAGAAGAAGAAGAGGAAGAAGATGATGATGTGGCAGAAATGGGCTCAAGGAGGATCAAATGGCTCTGATACCATGTTGGAACACTGAAAGGAAAGCAAAGAGTGGTGGACACAAACTCAGAATACTTGCATTACTTAGTTGTAGAATGAAGAAGAGTGAGGTCCTTAAGTAGGCACCTCATACATGCTCACTGACATCACTGATGACTTCAGAGCTCCACAATCATCTCCTCAATCTGCTCCTAGATTCTCTCAATCATCCTGTGTGGCTCTCCACCACCTAACTGTGCTTGTGGGCACCTAACTGTGCCTCTAGCACTCACACATAGAAACATAAGGTGTGCCTGAGGCATACACCTTGAGATATCCCAACAGTCTCTTCAAGAAGTGGGGTCACTAAGAAATTTCTTTGATCTTGTATTTTTGGACCTTGAATTTGATGTCTTTGACCATGTTTGTTTGCTCTTCCTCTTGACCTTGAAAAGCTCTTGAAAGCATCATGTCATCCAATGGTTGGGTTTTGCATGGAGAGTTTAACAAATCGGTCATAAAGGATCACAATCCTTTGACTGCCCACAAACCCATAGATTCTAAACAAATAATGGGGACCAAACATGGGAGATGCTTCAACTAGATTTGCAGTAGGTTTATCTTTGCCCTGCTGTCTCCTTGCAGAAGAGCACTCAACCTTCTGCTCGGGATTCTTGCTCTCTAGAACATTAGACTTTCCAAAGTGACCCAAGAGTAGAGGGCATTTATAAAATGGATGCCCAGCTGAAATTTTGTTGCTGTCAAAACATCTCTTTTCTCTTATTAATCTCTCTTTTCTCCGTTTTTTCCATACGTTACCATACGCATATGTCATACAATTATGGAAGTATGATTGGAGTATGGGTCCAGCCCCTAGGGCTGAAACATACGTGACTCTAATTTTACCCAAAAACGTTTAGAAAAATATACATTGTACTCATTACATTGACATAGAGCTACAAAACTTTCAACTTCAAACTTGTATTAATATGAAAGTCATGATTCATGAAAGTTCAAATAGTCCAGCCTCCAGAGACCCAAAGAGTCCAGCCTTCAGAGACCAGAGTCATCTGGAATCTAGATTCTGACACATCATGATCAATACTACACTAAACATCATGATCAAAGGTAGTAGGTGGTAGAAACTTGGAAGTAGGTACTACACCAAAACATCAAAGGCAAAACATCATATAAGAAAAGGCTGCCACAGCCTGGAAATAAAGCTGAAAATTGAAATGCATCACGATTCACAACCGATGAGGCTCAAACCTCAAGCTGCATCCTCATCCTCATTCTCTTGCTCTTGCTTATCCTCATCCTCATCATCATCTGCATCAATGCCATCCTCCTCCTCCTCATACTACTCCTCCTTGAGACCATCCTTGAGGCCAAGCACACCCAAAGTAGGCCAACAGTGTACGGAGTATGGGTTAGTAGCGTATGGATTAGAATAGTGCTAAGAAATGCGTTTTCCAAGGTTTTGGCCAGGCACAAGGTTTCGGACTCGTACGGAAGGCTGTACAGAATACCGTATGTACGGACGTCCGGTTGGAGTACACAAAAAATGTCCATACGCTTATGGACCTAACACCATCGACATGTGATGCATATGAACATAGGGTTTGGAGGGTTTTCTTGGGTAGTCATTGACATTCTTATAAAACCACTCTTTAATGGCCGGTGAAAGCTCGTTTGAACAATCACTCGTTTTAGGATTTAGCTCTCTTTCAATCATCTGTACCATTTTCATAGCTCAAAGCAAGATAGTAACGCCTTGAACTTCTACCTCATACCTTATATTAGGTTCGAGTGACCTGACATATCTGGTGAACATATTACTTTTAGATTGACCCTAGAATTCAAGCATTTGCTTCTCAAATTGCTGAAGTCTGTCCCTTTTTGAATGTGAGGTTCCTTTGACAACTCGAGGAATGCTAGAATATGTAGCCACCAATGTATGAGGAAATCAGTCAGCTCGCCACTACCTGCTTGTGAACCTTAGGCAAATCCAGAAGCCTCTCTTTCGTTCCATGAGTAGGAATTTGGAATCTGCTTTTAAATTGAAGGTTTAGAGTTTCTGGTGGGGTAAGGAGTGTAGCAATAGATAGAAAGTATGGCTTAGGCCAGCTGTGCCACAGCAAAGAAGAAACATTGGATTTTGGGGATGTCCCTCCTTGGTGTCTCCTTTCTTGTTAGAAATGTTTTGTTGGCGCTCGCGTGCGCACACACACACACACCCCCTTTTTCTGCAGTTTGCAAATTATGGTCGCCAGTCAGATTTGCATTAATTATGTAATAGCTCATGGTCTTGTCTCTTGTGTTGCACCCTTCAGGTCACCTTTTATTGATGAGCGATGGATTCTCCTTGGTTACTGTGCTTTCACAAGTATAATGCTCTTTTTCCTCCCTCCATATTGCCAAGCTGGACTAAATTATGCACTCTTAAGGTTGACTTGAACGTTACTTTCCTTGAATGCTGAGGATGCTTACCTTTTTTTCCTGCAGTATCCTTATATATGCACTTTGCTGTCAGCGTTATTCATGAGATCACGGGTGCTCTTCGTATCCATTGCTTTAGGTAAAGTCTCACTCTCGTATCTGTTCAAGCTCATTTGTGCCTAATGATATCAGCATAGTGTCTAAATCTGTCCTGATATTCCACTTTTGTCTGTAGGATTTTTCCAGAGCTATAATGTGAATTAATTTAAGTGCAAAACTGCTATTTGTTGGATAATAGTTTTAAAGGACATGCTCCTACTGCAAGATGTGTTTTCTTAAATTATTCGAAACCTCTGCAATGAGTAATAAGTAAAATTTTCCTGGCTGCAGGATTGGCAGGAAGCAGACGTAGTCTTATGAACTGTCAGCTTTATTTGGAATGAAGGTTGAAAGATGCAGAAATCAGTAATATGAGATATGCATTATCCCCTTGTATACCATTATGCAAGCACAATGGGCATAAAGTAATGCATGGTTATTCAGAGTATACTGGCCCAATGGGAAGGCCAGAATGCACCCTTTTCCTAATTTGTGTGGTTTAAGTTGCATTGTTCACCAGCCCGAGTGTGTGTGGAGTAATTGGAACTCTTTATTTTAAGAATACCTTGGAGAAAGTAATGGATAATGAATTATTCCACCTATTACACCTTATAGAACTCTAAACCATAACATTTGGGTCAAAAGTTCTAGCATTAGCCATTTGCCAAATAACATTCTCTAATTCTGGAAGATAGTGGCCACTCTGTAATTGAAAACATAGAAGCAGGAACCACCTTTCTGCATACGCTAGGAGTTTCTTGCATGGCAACATCCTCCAACCTTGTTTCTATAGCATGAATTGAATTAAGTGTAAAACTGCTATTTGTTGGCTAATAAAGTTTTAAGGAAATGCTCCTACTGCAAGATGTGCTTTCTTCAATTATTTGAACCTTTGCAATGAGTAACAAGTAAAAAAATCAACTGGCTGCAGGATTGGCAGTAAGCAGACATAGTCTCATGAGCTCTCAGCTTTATTTTGAATGAAGGTTGAGCGATGCAGAAATCAATAGGATAAGATTTACATTTTCTGCCATGTATACCATTATGCAAGCACAATGGGCATAAAGTAATGCATGGTTGTTCAGAGTATACTGACCCTTTGGCAAGGCTAGAATCCTTTTCCTGATTTGTGTGGTTTAAGTTACACTGCTCACCAGCCGGAGAGTGTTTACAATGGTAGGAACTCTTTATTTTAAGAATACCTTGGAGAAAGTAAGGGATAATGCTTATGTGAAGGGAAGTGAAAATCCTCATCCACCTAGAACACCTTAGAGAACTCTAAACCATAACAAATGGCTCAAAGTTTTAGCATTGGCCATTTGCCAATAGCATTCTCTAATTTTGGAAGATAAGTCGACACTCTGTAATAAAAAATATAGAAGCAGGAAGGGATGGCGGTGGACTCAGAAGGCATAACCCATCTTATTCATCCCCCCTCCAATCTCGCTTTCTGCCTCCAAATCTAGCCAAGACTCAAAGTTTGATGTGATTACCGAAGCAATGCTTGCTGATGTGACTCCCAGTCCTATTATCCAACTCCCTGTTGGATTGCATGATGACAATGGTTTTGCGAAGCTGCACTTCCCTGTCATTGACTAGCCGAAGGAGCTGCTTACTCATGGTAGTAGAGCTTTGTCAAAGGACTGACGGACCTCTTACTTGGGGATTCTTTATGAGTCCAAGGGAGGATTATTTTCCCAAACTGTTTCAAGGTGTCATCCTCGATATGTAGGAGGAAGCCACCATCAATGAGGTGCAGCAAGAGATGGGCAACGAAGACCAAAAAAATTTGGAGGACAGCCCAGCAGTTAGGAGAACATGCATTCCAAGAGACCCCAACAACGAGGTGACGGGAGACATCAGCGAGAAGAACAACTCCTTGCAAAGAGGGGAATTATTACTATTATTGTTTGGGTAGGGCTCCTAATTTACCATTTTCCCTTGTGAATCTAGCTGCAAACCTTTGTAGAAGTTCGGGGGAAGTGGTGGGTGTAGAAGAAGAACAATGTCCAAGTCCAAGGGGTAGTCCTTAGGTTTGTGTCAAGCTAGATATTGCTGAAGAGCTCCCATATATTTTAGTGATTGTCGGCAGGAATGGAGGACTTTACCAAGAATAACCTTAAGTTTACAAGAGCGTACCAAAGTCTTGTTTTCTTTGGGGTCTCTCTTCTCACACAGTTAAAGATCGTCCCTTGAAGAGAAGTAAAGCGAAGCCCACCAAGGAATCTGTCCAAGCTTCTCAACCTCCCAAAAATAGGTGGACTGTGAGCCTTGGTCAGAACTGGGACATTTTTAATGATGACTAAAACAAAGAAGGCTATTAATAGTCAAATTGTCAAGGAACAGGCTCCTAACTCTTTTGAATCAAAAAATACTTTTGAAGCATCGATTGATCAAGAAACTAAGCAGTGGGTACAAAAAAATGATAGGTCAAAACCTTTGGAGATGAAATAAACTAGAAGGACTCAGTCATGAGCGACAGCGATGTTGGAAGAACTCCTTCCTCCCACTAGGTTTGGAAAAGATTTTCTATTATAGGAAAAGCACAAGCCACTGTGCACAATGAAAGGAGACTTTCTTAACAGAGGAGTCAAGAGTATGCTCCCTAAAAGGCCTGCCTCCAAAGCTAAGAAGGGGAAAACTAGAAATGGTAAGCAAGTCAGTCTCTTTCCTCACACTCAATGTGTGTGGTCTTATTGATCCTATTAGAGGGAATTTCTATCTAGTTGGCCCAGATCCAAATCTCTTTCTCCCACTTTTTTAGCTTTACAGGAAGTTAAGGTGACAAATGGTGTTTTGGAAGAGACTTAAGATAGTAGATTAAAGCAGTGTATAGGAGGGAATATTTGAGCACAATTTTGCTCATTTGAAGGATGGAATCATTGGCATTCAAGAGGATAGAGACAATAGATGGATATCCGTAAAATGCAAAATGAAAAATGTCTCTTTTATTGCTACCTCAATACATGCTCCCATAGGCTCAAAAGCAAGGAGAAAGACTTGGGACTCTCCTAACAATTTGGGTAATGACACTATTCTACTAGGGGCCTTGTAGCATTGTTGAAAATCCAGATGATAGATGATCCTCTTTGGGAGGCTCAGAAGTTCAGATATGGCATGACCTAAAATAAAATTTACAATTAAGTGACATAGGTACGTCAGGCTCTTTTACGTGGTACAATAGACAAGCGGGGGAGTTCAGAAGGGAAGCAAGGCTAGACAGAGTTTATGTTTTTTCAGTGCCTATTAGATCAGATTATTACTTACAAGAGCTACTTGATGTCTTCACTTACTCTATCAGACCATAACCCTCTGTCCATAGTACTTGATTTTGGATATGGCAGAAAGACTCCTTGGTTTCAAGGTAGATTTTTAGTTTTTTCAATTGTAGTTGTCCAACAAAACATTGAAATGGTGTGGGATTCAGCTTGTAATTCTGCTAAATCAACCTGTGAAGCTTGTCTTGAGGCTATTTTAAATACTTAGAGAATTTTAAAGAATGCTAGGAGAAATAGGGCTAAAATCAGAGCAAGAAGAATGGACAAGCTTAAAGAAGAATTGGAACCAAGGGCAAGACAACAAGATTTACACGGTTGACTCCAACTTCATGAAAATAAAAAAGAGATTAGATTTCAAGAACAAATCATGTCAAAGGATGCTAAGGTGTATTTTAGAGAATAGTAGGTAGGTAAGATAGATAGACCCACCAAAGAAAATTTCAAGCTCATAAGAAGAAAAAGAGTTCAAAAGGAGATCCCACTTCTTAAAAAAGGGGACTCCACTGTATCTGTCTACACAACTATTAAGAGAGATGAGTGGGTTATAAAAGCACGGAGTAGATGAAAGCAACAAAAAAGGTAACAGTGTAAAGTTTTGACAGGTTGCGTCTAGACAATGAATTGTCTCTTAAGAAACTTAAGGGAGCTGTCTTCTCAAGCGTTGATGGAAAAACTTTATACAAAATGGATTCCTAGTTGAATTCTACAAAACTTTTTGGGATATGGTTGGATCTTGCTTGTTGAGGTTATGGTAAGAAAGTTTAACCCAATTCGCTGAACACTTGAATGGAGGAATAATGAAGTTCATACCCAAAGAAGGGGACAAGACAGGACTAAAGAATTACAGATCTCTTACAATGTTAAAATGTACTTACAAAATCTATGCTGAAGCCTTAGCTTTGAGATTGTTAAACAAGATGGATAAATGGATTTTGTATGACCAGAAAGGATTCGTAAAGGGTAGGCATCTTCTAAAGGTAATTATCAACATTTGGAAAGGGCTTGAATATGCCAAGGAAACTAAACCTGATATATGAAATGGATTTTGACATCTTATGATAGGTTGGAATGGGACTTTCTCCTACAATCTCTACAGGACCTGGGTCTAGGTAAAAAATTTCTCTTTTGGTAGCTTACTGCTAAAAAATGCCTCAGCAAAAATCTGAATGAATGGTGAGATGACTCAAACATTCTTTTTGAAGAGGTCTACTAGACAAGGATGACCTTTAGCTCCTTTGCATTTTGCAATAGCTGTTGATGCTCTTGGATGGCTTCTTCAAGAACAGGTGTCAAGAGGTACTCTCTCTCTCTCTCTCTCTCTCTATGTTGTTAAAGTAGGTTTCCTGGGATGAAAAGATAGGAGGGAATGCCCGCTATTTATACCAAGGAGGCTAGATTGCTCCCTCCACTTGTAGCTAGTGGTTGACCCACCAGTTAGTGGGGTCGACTAGTCAGCTTATATACCTGACCAGCTAACTTAAACCTACCATGGATCATGGCTTAAATCAATCACATTACAAATTGCTAGGTTGACAATATGTGGACTCGTTCATCCCTCCTAGATGTGATTTGTTTTGGAGCTAAGTAGGTTTTTGAATATGCAGTACTAATGTGCAACCTATAGCAACCTCTTTACCTTGCAACTACCTTGCACCTACCATGGTCTAGTGCACTCTAGTCCTCAAATCAACACATAGGTGGGACAATGACCTCTTCTAACATAATAACATTCCTTCTTAATGATTGACTGTGGTGCATGGTACGAGGTGCTCCACTGGGCTCTAAGAAGAGACTTAGTAAGCACGTACGAAGTTGGAAAATACATTTAGCTCCATGATGTTGTCGATGATCAGCTCTTGGATAAAATGGTAATGGCTTTAGATGTGTTAGTTCATCATGCATGAAACTTGAGGTTCTTGGCCATCGTTATGCAACTTTGTGATGCCTACTTTTCCCCTTTCATAATAGGTACTCTAGGGCTTCTAGAGCAACTACTTCCTTGACTCTAGGGGCTTGTTGAAGGATCAATCTTCCCTTGAATCTTAATTGTACCCCACAAGTATGCACTTTCTACTTCTGTAATCCAGCTTTTTTCTTCGATGCTTATTAAGATGCATAATGCTTTAGAACCAACTTCTTCAAATAAGAATTTCGTGGAGTCATCTCCTCGATTGCCTTTGTCTTTTTGGTGTTAAGGATGTGCATGATTGTATTAACCGCCTCATCCTAATAGACATTGGGAAGTTTCTTCCCACTTAGCATTGTTAGCCCCATCTCAATGATCACACAAATTTGTTTGAGTCACCTTGATATGCATGCTATAGTAAGCTGTCTCTTCATTCCAATATTCTTACAATAAGTGTCAAAATATTTCGAAGTAAATTCACTCACTTTTAAGAGCTTGAGATTACTTTGCCAAGCTATATACTGAGATCCAAAATCATCAATTAATCCCCATGCAGAAAATATAAAACAACATTGGGTGTGGTCAGATGGTGCTGCCTCTCAATTTAAATCACTCCGTGGATTCTACTTTGTCTCAAGGTTTAAATCCTTGACCCGTCTAGATATGATATGGAATTTATTTGGGTCTAGCTATGGCAAAGATGAACATGATGGATGTGTTGTTGTTATTAAGCAAGCTCTGTTTAAACACCAATTAACATGCCCTCAAGAAAAGCTCAATGATACTCATGATGTAACATGGTTTACAACCAACCTCTCCACACGAGAGAGAGAGAGAGAGGGGGGGAAGAGAGAGAGAGAGAGAGAGAGAGAGAGAGAGAGAGAGAGAGAGAGAGAGAGAGAGAGAGAGAGCACATGTTAGAGTACATAGACTTCAAGAGGGATTTGGACATGGACATGGTCTCCTTCCTAAAAACTATTGGTGTTGGTTGCCTTTCATGCAACCTTCGTAGAAACTGTTGATACTTGCTATTGGTGGAAATCTATCCACCATCTTGGCATTTGCATCTTTGAAAGAGTACTGCAGTTGGCATGATTGAACCTTTCATGCAATAAACTTGATCTATTAGACGTTCCTTAAACCATCAATGCATTGCATTACAATAATTTTGGACTAAAAAAGGGGCCCCTTGGAGAATTACTAATTAGAGGCTTGGATAAGAGAATATTGTATCCATGTATGAGATTATCCCATGTGGACTTCTTTGTAATAGAGGCTCCCCAAATCTAGGAAAAATTTTACTTTTTTTTTCAAAATACCAAAAAAAGCGTTATTGGTGCTTCACAATAAAAAATTATCTTTGGCTGGCCTGCCCTGACCATGTCAGGCCTCCTTGTTTTCGACCCATGGAAAACTATCCCCTAGCTAGGACTATGATCACATTTTCCATTTGGTTCAACTATTTGGCCCAAATTTTGACTTCCAAACCAACTCTCTCTCTATTCTCTCTCTTCCAAAACGTTTCAAACATTCATTCCCGCCACTTTCTAGCAGCTGGTTTCAAACTAACTTCATTCCACTCTTGATTAGTCAATCCATTGTCTCTTTGCTCACGTTTTTCTTCCACCTATGAAAATCTCTTAGAGAAACTTCTGCCCAAGCTCTATTCGTTCCTTAGCAATTATCATAGGATGCATCTTGGAACAAGATGAGTCTTACGCAAGTCCAAGAGTCACACTTTACTATTGTAATTATCATAGGATGTATTTGGGAACTAATGAGTCTTAAACTCAAATCACGTACTCAAATTTATGTGTATGTGTGCGTGTGCATGTGCATGTGCATGTGTTGTGCGTTTCACACACACACACACACACACACACACACACACACAAAAAAGTTTTGCATACTGTCTATATCTTTGGGTGAAAGGACACTATTTTACACATGCGTTATACTTTTGTATGGTACCAATAATTTATGATAAAAGGAACAAACATGAGAGAGAGAGAGAGAGAGAGAGAGAGAGAGAGAGAGAGAGAGAGAGAGAGAGAGAGAGAGAGAGAGAACTTTAGATTAATACTCTTCGGTCACAAGGGATAACAACATCATGTTAATTTTCCATGGTTTCAGAAAGAGTCCTTGGAGGCATGCAACTCTTAGCACCCCTTTTGCTAACAAACGGATTTATTAACCCTTGTAACCCCTTTTGTTGGGCTTCATCATCATGACTTGTATTGCTTGGGTGGATGAACCCTTTGTCACCCTCGATAACTTTTACCGCAGATCAGCAACTATGTTCACAAAGCAATAGAAAGAGTGGGATACTAAGGCTCAACTTGCCTTGAATATCATCAACTTCAATGTGAGAGATACAAAGATCCCTCTGCTTCTCATGGGAAGACCTCAGTTGTACTTGCTTGGAAGATTATGGAAAGAAGGTATAATACCACCAACATGTCATGTACTCTCTTGTTGGAGAACTAGCTGAACAACAATCCAATGCTTCCAAATGAATCAAGTTTTGACTTCTTACTCAAATTGAAGGACCTTGGCAATCAGCTCACATCACTTGGACATGAGGTCAAACAAGAGAGACTAGTCAAGCTTGCCATCAATAGACTTGGACCAGATTATGGGCAGTTTGTGACTGCATTAGTAACTCAAGATGCCCCACTAATATTTCAACTCATGTCAGACATGCTCAAGTAGAAGCAATTGAGACATGGTCTCAAAATAGATTCGAAGAATCATGACACTGGCTTCATAGCAAGAGGAGGTAAAACAGGGTCAATCAAAGGAAAAGGGAATAATTTTCGGTGCTCTAGCAATCAAGGCAAAGGTGAGTATTAGGGTAGACAGTCTCCATCTTCATCGACTTAGAGTCATGGTCCTCCTGCTTAGAGGGGGACATGGAATCCCAGAGATAGAGGTAACTCTGGAAGAGGAGGAAATCAAGGAAGTACTCCTAGACAGAGGGAAGTTGCAACTACTGTGGCCTTCGAGGAGATTGGGAACCAGAATGTAGAAAGAGACAAAGGGATTTAGGCAATGCAGGCCAGCCAAACAGGTCTTATAACCCTCATCGAGAAAATCATCATCAACAACAATTCGCTCACTATGACTATGATGAAGACAACCCTTATGACTATCAACACAAAGTTCTCATATCGCAGTCTATATCTTAGACATAGAAGGATGAGCACACATGGTGGTTTGACTCTGGTACGAGCAACCACATGACACCTGAGAAAGAATGGTTCTCCGATCTCTGTCCCAATTGGAACCCAAGAGAGAACGTCATGATGGGGGATGACACACTCCACAAAATTGAAGGGATTGGTAGCATACCATTGCACAGTAATGCAAGCACCTAAGAGAGCATTAGAGATGCATTCTCTGTCCCCACAAAGGCACATAACCTTCTCTCTATTGGATAGATGACTGAGAGTGATATGGAAGTTGTCTTCAACCAGTATGGATGTACTATGAGAGAGCTCAAGGGTCCTAAATCCACATTGCTTAGGGTGTCAAGATTGGAATAATGTTCAAGCTTTCTTTTACTATTTTGATCCTGAGAGCCCTAGCAGCTCATCATCAGAATTAGGATGCTTATTTGAGTACATTGTGTCACAAGAGGTATGGTCACCTCAACTTCATAAGCCTTGTATCCCTAAAAAAGACAAACATGGTATAGAGGCTTCTATAGTTGTACTTTCAAAAAGATGTATGTGAAGATTTTTGCATGGGTAAGCAACACAAACAACCCTTTCCAACATTGTTGACTCAAAGTATCGACATCCTTCAGATCATGCATTCAAATCTATGGGGTCCGACTTCTATATCGTCTCTTGGCAAGGCTTTGTACTTCATGGCATTCCTCAATGATTACTCAAGGAAGACTTGGATCTGCTTCCTAAAACTGAATTCTGATGCATTTAATACTTTCAAAGACTTCAAAGACTTGGTAGAAAAGTAGGCTGGCAACAAGTACCTAAAGATTCTCTGTTGTAACAATGGAGGTGAATACAAATCCACAGAGTTCAATGCCTTTTGTAAACATCATGGCATCACATGTTAGTTCACATGCAGATATACCCCTCAGCAAAATGAGGCTGGTGAACAAAAAGAATAGGGTGATTGTAAAGTCATCAAGATGCATGCTTGATGAGAATAATGTTCCAAGACAGTATTTGGCCAAGGCATGTGACACATCTATGTACTTGATGAACAAGAGTCCCAATGCTTCATTGCAAATCATGACACCAAAAGAGGCATTCATGGGAACTAAGCCCTCTATTGGTCACTTAAGAGTATTTGGCTCTCTTTCTTATGCTCATGTGTTCCCGATGCACTTAGGACTAAACTTAATGTCAAATCAATCAAGTGTGTATTTCTTGGATATGGTGTAGAGTCAAAGGGATACCAACTCTATGATCTAGTTTGCAGAAGTTGATTATATCCAGGGATGTTATCAGTGAGTGGCGAGGCTTCAACACACTTTGAGAGTCCGACTATATTTTCTACTCTGCCTCAGCCAGTAGTGCCAATGATACATCGAATTTCTTTGCCTGCAGAGTTAGATAGTATGCAGTACATAGTGACTACTCAGAGCAAAGGCAAAGAAAAGGTTCTTGACATAGAGGATACAACAACTACCATGGTCATCACCGAGATTCCTGAAAGTTCCACTTCCTATCTCAAAAGATTTGCTCGTCATCAAAAGACATTTGAGAGGTGGACCTATAAGAGCAATTAATGGCCAAAGTGATGGAATTTGATGAGCCGAACTCCTTCAAAGATGAAGTCCAAGTCCCTGAGTGGCAACATGCAATGGATGAAGAGTACAATGCTCTTCTCAAAAACCAGGCTTGGACCTTGACAGATCTTCCTGCAGAGAAGAAGCACATAGGATGCAAATGGGTTTAGAAAGTCAAACTCAACTCAAATGGAGATGTTGACAGGTACAAGGCTAGGTTAGTAGCTAAGGGATATGCCCAAGAGTATGGCATAGATTATGAGGAGACCTCTATATTTTCTATGGCTATCTTGATGGTAGTCATCTTTGCGCCGAAGTAGAATATAGAGGATCCAGCAATGCAACATGTGAAGAAGTTGGTTCAGAAGGCTTCTTTTAGAGATTGAGATACTTTTTTGAGACCCTACTATGCTCTATTCAAATAATATGAGTAGCATTCACAACTACCAAAGAACCTAGTGTTTCATGCCAGAACAAAACACATTGAAGTGCATTATCACTTCATCTATGAGAAAGTTCTTAATGAATAAATTGAATTGATACATTGTTCGACACAAGAATAGGTCGCAGATATCTTCACCAAGCCAGTATCCCTTGATAACTTTGCACACTTTCAACATCACCTTGGTCTTTGCCAATTGCATCTTAAGACAGGGGGAAGTCAAGATTAAGTTGTACACCTTTGTACATACTTTTCTGCTCATCTTTTCTGATCTCTATTTTTGCTACCATCATGCAACACTCGAAAAATTCAAAAATTGTGTTTTGTAAAGCACCCTCTTCTTATGTAGTGCAATTTAAGAGGGGGTGTTAAGAATGGTGTAAATTGCACCATAGGGTTATGGGATAAACCCTAAACCTAACCCTAAGGGGTTCATTTATATATTCCTATTTTCCATGGAATACAAGTTAGTGTACAGTTAGTAATCTTGTGTGCACTTCACTCTTTAACTCTCTCATTTTCTTTATCAAAAAGCTCTAACTACTACATCCCAGTTCTCATAGGTTGTTCCCCAATGATTCTTAAATGATTCCTCAACCTTGTGCTTAGATTTTATGCACTGCAACACAAAGTATGGGTCATCTTCCCCGTTCTCCCCAGAGGAAGTGACAATTGCAAAGTTATCCCCCTATTCTAAATAGTTAGTAAGGTCATCAAAATGCTCCCCAAACTGTGGCGAGTCGTTGTTTATCTCTCCATTGTTTGTCACTCCATCTAAATGGTAGAGGGAAAACTTTATCTTGCTTCAATGTCTTCACAGTTGCAATGCCCACACAATTATCATGATCCCCTATGATGCACACATTGCAAAAATAAGAACGTTTTATTGTTTTAATCAGGTGGTTGTTTGGAAAGCCCCATATGCTGTGCAAGCTACAAACTCCTTTAATTTTATTGCAATTGTGTTGGCTTCTCCTTTGCACTTCATCCACTTTCACTTTATGGAACACTTTGCACACTACAATATTCTTAAGGCTTTGTTTACTTTATATTGAATGTGCCCCTATGGAGAGGTTGGCTGTAAGCCATGTTACAATAGCATGGGCATCATTGAGCTTTTCTTGAGGGCATGCTAATTGGTGTTAAAATAGAGCTCACTTGATAACAACACACATCCATCATGTTCACCCTTGCCATGGCTAGACCCAAAGAAATTCCACATCATATCTAGACCCTTGCCATGGCTAGACCCAAAGAAATTCCACATTATGTCTAGACCGGTTTAACCTTGAGACAAAGTAAAATCCATGGGCTCATTTAAATTTGAGAGGCATCACCATCTGACCACACCCAATGTTGTTTCATATGTTCTACATGGGGATCTTCTTTTTCCAGCCATTCCCAATGCAGTACAAAAGCATGTTGCACAAATAAGGTGTAATGTTCCCTATCATCCAAAATGTAGAAATGGTATGTGTGTTGAACTGACCTGGACTCCTGTACTAGCTTGGACTCCTATGAGTCAGCAAGCAGATTGGCATCTATTGTAGAAGAATCAATCAAATGACTATACGCCATATGCACAAGAATTGTTACTTGCTTATTGTCATACTAGTGAGTACTTTGTATCTCACATTGTTCTTGAAATAAATAATTTTTTGCAAAATCTATGACAGAGACAATAGTGTCATGGGGAAAATTGGCAAGGCTTGTAGACCTTGAACTGCTTATCTTGCCAGCTGCTGTGAAATTGTGAAGCACATATTTTTAGATGGATTGAACCAAGTAAACTATAAGCTCCCTTAGTTGAGTGCTCTTATATGATAGTAGCCATTGACTGAGTGCTCTTATACAATAGTAGCCATCTCTTTTTATCGGATCCTTTAGCATTGACATTTTCAAATCTCCTCCATTTTAGAGCAACAGGGTTGTCTTCCCTTATTTCATTTGGATAGACATGAAATTGCTTCTTCTTTAGCTTCAGACTATAATGCTTGCATGTACCATGAATACATTTAATGTGCGCGCTGCCACTCATGGTATCCCTTTGGACAAACCACTGGCTCCCACAATTTAAAACCTTAGGCTACCAAAATTGGCCTTTCTTACGACACATGATGAGGATCTAGGTGGCCTATAGACTACACATTCATTGAGAAGGCGTGGGCATTGATCCCCATGGAGCAATGCTTCAACATGACTAGATCTCAAGTCATTCATAGCTTGTGGGGCCAGGTCAAAGTTTTTGTGTGTTTTCCAACAACAAACATTACTGTGGTTGTGTTTCCTAACGTAACAGGGCTTACAATGCTCAAAGGTCCTCTACCCAATTGAAATGTTAGAATTCTAATCCATAAACTTGAGATACAGCTCCCTCTGCTGCTGCTGACCCAACATGTGGGAACAACAATACACTGAGCCCCCTTTTTGCACTACTATGCGGAAAATAAAACAAAACACAATACGTGCAAAAATGCGGTCTAATTAAACTAATCAACCTACGAGAAAACAAAACAATTTCAACCTCGGGCTGGTTTAATACGGTCACATAAAATGAATCTAATAATTAAACTAATCAAGATTCAAGCTACTAGCAAAACAAAATAATTTCAACCACTGTGCTAGTTTATGATAGTCACAATTTCAACCATTGGGCTGGTTTAGGATAGTCACAATTTCAACCATCAGGCTCATTTAGGACACGGTCACAATTTAAACCATCGGATTGTTTTAGGATAGCCACAATTTCATTTACCGAGCTTGTTTAGCTTGACACTCACAACTTCACAATTAGATAATAACAAGTATATTGCTTTTCATTTCTCAATTTTACAATTAGAAAATAACAATATATTACTTTTCATTTTTCAATTTCACAATTAGATAGTACCAATATATTGCTTCTTATTTCTTTATTTTTGTTTAACCACAATTTCAATCAGTAACTGCTGTTTGACTTGAACTAGCACCGGACTGGTTTAGAACAATCAACTCAGTCCAAGCCATCCCAATCTAGACATTAAGTGCTATATGACCCAAATAGTAGGAATTTAAATTTAACCAATTTAAGTACTAAGAAACCCTGTAATCTTAGCCACTAGGCTGGTCAACAACTAATGTCTATTCAACCATGCTGGTTCATGAGCATAACTAGTGTTTGAGCTGAGACAACCACGGTTTCATGATGTTCTAACCACTGGCCTGGTTTAGTAAAATAATAATATATTGTGAAATATACTCCTATTAATTTCTATTCAATCATGCTAGTTCAGGATAGTCACATAACTGGTGTTTGAGTTGAATCATCCACTGTTACATGATGTCCCAACATCGGAATGGTTTAGGACAATAACAACATATTGCCGTTTTGTTGCGAAATATATTGATGTTAATTTTTGTTCAACCACGCTGGTTCAAGACAATCACATAACTAGTGTTTAAGTTGAACCAGCCATGGTTGGATGATGTTCCAACCACCGGGCTGGTTTAGGATGAGTTTAGGACAATCACATTAAGTCCAAGCCACAGCTTGGTTCAAAAATGAAACAAGTAAACTATCCCAAAGCCCATTGAGAGCCCATCACAAAGAACCATCGGGCTGGTTTAGGCAACCACTGGCTTGTGTTATATCAAGCATGTGTATTATGTGTTCATCAAACATCTTACATCCCATTCACTTTCTACAGATGTCCTTCTTATTTGGAGAAACTCTTGTATTTTTGTGCCAAAATGTTGTCAGTCCAGCAATGCCTTCTACACTTGGGTTGTCTCTCCTTTTCTTGTGTCCTGTTGAAGCCCATAGACTTCTCAAATCGTTATCGTGCATTGCTTCTGCTCTATGTTCAATCGCTAGAGCCACATTGGTCATTCTGATTGACAACATCTTTGACATTGTGCACCTAAGCTGAAGATTTAAGACTAGTATTCACCTAAATGGCCCGATGTTGTTGCCTTGAATGCTCCCACGAATTGTGACACCACAGCTCCTATTGTTCACTCTGATGACAATGATTGAATGTGTGCTTCTGCACCTCTTTCTTGCTACTGCTCTGCAAGGAGTCTTCTTTGTTCTCGTTGTTTCTCCCTTTGCAAATGTTGCAAAAGTGTCTTCCGTTGCCATTTCGATAACGTACCATTGCTTTCCTTGACCCCCAATTTATTCCTTGTGCCTTGACCAAGCTTTTCAACTTTCCTATCTTGCAGCCTCTGTTTGCTTCTCTTTCAAGCCATTACGAGCTGCATGTTGCCATCGATGCCACGGCGACGATCAGTGAATGGCTAGAATAGACCCTCTAAAATAGAGAGAAGCTAGCTTGTGAGGCAAGCAAAGAATAGAAAACAACTTACCCAAAAGACAACAATGCCAAAAGAAAGTCTATGCAAGGTCATGTCGAGGTGCATGCGGGTTGCAAGGTGGGGGTAGGTTGCAGGTTCTTAATATTTCAAGATTTGATGGGCGTGAGGTGTGAAAATTTAAAAATTGTAGGGGTAGCAAAATTTTTAGCTGTCGCGTCTCCCCCCTTCAGTGATACACGTTAGCAAAATTGGATATCCCAAATAAGTGCAATGTGGCCTAAAATGCTTCAAAACACAAATAGGCCAAAGGGCATGCTATCGGGTTTGATGCTGTGTATTATAAAATGCAATGACATTTGGCATGCTTATGAGCCATATAGCCTCCATATAGCAAGCAAGTTTTCGAAGCTCATTGCATGATGCATGTTGAGAAGCTAAGAAATGTCCATTCCAATCCATGCAAATGATATCATATGGCCATGATACTTTGCAAAGGCCTTGAACTCACCTATTTTTAGGCCTATGCAAAGTATAATGCCAATCGAATACCATTTGCATGACTAGAAGCACACCGATGCGGCCTGTTTTTTTACGCTCATATAATGCATGGTAATAAACTAGGAAATGCCCATTTGAAGCTATGCAAATGACATCATATGGCATGAAACTTTGCGTAGGCCTTGAACCAAAAGTATCAAGCCCATTGAATACCATTTTCATGGCTAGAAGCACACCGATGCATGTTTTTCAATGCATGCATGGCGAAAAACTAGACAATATTCATTCAAAGCGATGCAAATAACATAAAATGGCAATGATACTTTGCATGGGCCTTAAACTTGTCTAGTTTAAGGACTGTGCAAAGAATTATGCCAATCAAACACCATTTTAATGACCAATGCATGTTTCTCAACACTCATGCATGATGCATTGCAAAAAACCAAGAAATATCCATTCCAAGCCATGCAAATGACATCAGATGACCTTGATACTTTCCACAATTTTTGAAACCACCTAGGTTAAGGCTTGTGCAAAGTATCATGCCTATTAAATACCATTTGAATGGCTAGAATCACATGGATGCATGCTTTTCAATGCTCATGGATGACACATGAGGAAATATCCATTCCAAGCCATGCAAATGACATCAGCTAGCATTGATACTTTGCATAAGCCTTCAACTCACCTATTTTGAGTCTTTTGCAAATCAATACCATTTTGGCAGCTAGAACACACTGATGTATGTTTTGCTATGCTCATGTATTGATGCATGGCAAAAAACTAAGAAATATATATTCCAAACCACGAAAATGACATCAAATGGCCATGATAGTTTGCACATGCCTTGAAATCTTCTAGTTTAAGGATTTTTTAAAGAATAATTCCCATTGAATACCATTTTGGTGGCGAGAACCACACTGATGCATGCTTTTCAATGCCCATGCATGAACAACTAGGAAATATCGATTCCAAATGATGCAAATGATATAAGATGGAGAATATACTTTCCATAAGCCTTAAAACAACAATATGTTCCAAGGTCTGTGTAAAGTATCACGCCCATCTAATACCATTTTCATTGCTAGAAGCACACTTATGCATGTTTTTCAATGCTCTTGCATGAGGCATGGTGAAAAACTAGGAAACATCTATTCCAAGTCATGCAAATAATAGCAAATTGCCATTATACTTGAAAAACCTAGTTCAAGATCTATGAAAAGTATCATGCCCATCTAATATTATTTTCATGGCTAGAAGCACATTGAGCATGTTTTTTAATGCTTGTGCATGATTCATGGCAAAAAACTTGGAAATATCCATTCCAAGCCATGTAAATGATATCTGCTGGCCTTGATACTTTGTTGAAGACTAGAAACCACCTAGTTTGAGGTCTGTGCAAAGTATCATGCCTATCAAGTACCAGTTTCATGGCTAGAAACACACCGATCCATGTTTTTCAATGCTCATGAATAATGCATAATGAAAAACTACGAAATATCCATTCCAATCCATAAAAATGACATCAAATGGCTACGATACTTGCACAAGCCTTGTATTTTACTAGTTTAAGGCCTATAGAAAGTATTAGGCTCATCAAATACCTTTTAGGTGGCTAGAAGCACACCAATGCATGTTTTTTGAAGCTCATACATGATGCATGTTGTAAGACTAGGAATGTCCATTCAAAGCCCTGCAAATGACATCATATGTTCATGATACTTTGCACAAGCCTTGAAATTGCCTCTAGTTCAAGGCCTGTGCAAAGTATCATGCCCATCAAATACCATTTTCGTGGCTAGAAGCACATTGATCCCTCTTTTTCAATGCTCATGCTGAAAAGCTAGGAAATATCCAATCAAGCCATGCAAATGACATTAGATGGCCATGATACTTTACACCAAGCCTTGAAATGAGCTAGTTTAAGGAGTGTGCAAAGTATCATGCAAATGATATTAGATGGCCATGATACTTTGCACAGGCCTTAACAAATCTCTTTTAGGTTTGTGCAAAGTATTATGCCCATTGAATACCATTTGCATGGCTAGAAGCACACTAATGCATGTTTTTCAATGCCCATACATGTTGCATGTTGAAAACCTAGGAAATACACAAAGTATCATATCGATGATTAGACACACACACATATTCCAGAAGCATACCAATGCATATTTGGTACACTCATGCAAGATGCAAGACATGGTTGTGATTTCATGCTTCCATTTTGCGCTAACATTTTCTCCTAAGGAATGAAAAACAAGAAAATGTTTGCCATTAGCTATTGCCTTTTCTTTTAAAAATGGGAGCCAAGAAAATGTTGCCATTTCTTATTTTTGTTTCTTCCTAAGAAATGGTAGTGCAAGAATGGGTTGCCATTTCTAACTTCCATTTCTACCAAATATATGGAGCGTTGAGATATTATTTCCATTTCACATATAAGAGATGGCAAAAATGTAAATTGGCTACCATTTCCTATTACCATTTCTTCCTATTTTTCTTGTAATGTTAAATAATTACCAAAATAATTCAAATTGGCCCTCCAACTACCCAGTGTCCTAGAAGCACACTAATGCATGTTTTTCAATGCCCATACATGTTGCATGTTGAAAACCTAGGAAATACACAAAGTATCATATCGATGATTAGACACATATTCCAGAAGCATACGAATGCATATTTGGTACACTCATGCACGATGCAAGACATGGCTATGATTTCATGCTTCCATTTTGTGCTAACATTTTCTCCTAAGGAATGAAAAACAAGAAAAAGTTTGCCATTAGCTATTGCCTTTTCTTTTAAAAATGGGAGCCAAGAAAATGTTGCCATTTCTTATTTTTGTTTCTTCCTAAGAAATGGCAGTGCAAGAATGGGTTGCCATTTCTAACTTTCATTTCTACCAAATATATGGAGCGTTGAGATATTATTTCGATTTCACATATAAGAGATGGCAAAAATGTAAATTGGCTTCCATTTCCTATTACCATTTCTTCGTATTTTTCTTGTAATGTCAAATAATATCCAAAATAATTCAAATTGGCCCTCTAACTACCCGGTGTCCTATAAAATTATTTTTTAAATCAATTCTTAAATATTGACTACTTTCATTATTATTATAAAAGATCCTAAAAATTATCAATAAATCAAGTTAAGCTCCACACAAGTGATGTGTCTTAATATCAATGTACATGTGCATCTAATGTCAAATGAATGAGATATAATGGGTTTAATATCATAGTGTTTGCTTGTTAACAATGGGGACCAGCCCTATTCCCTTTAGGATAGCCAAGAAAGCAAGGAATTATTTATCTCCAATTTTCAATCGAACCATATAATTGTGTGCATAGGAATATATGTGATTCTAGGTCAGAAGACATCAAAGAGAGAATCCTCAGGGAACTAGGTAAAATTACCCATTTAATAGTATGAAAAAGTGGTTATCTTCCCCCTTAAAAACTTAAGCTAGCAAATCAAAGGTGGACACCTTGAGCTTGGAAGCAACCTCAATGGTGGTTTAGAAACACCTTATGTATCATCATCAGCAAGGCTTTTCCCAAAGAAAAACTATCATCTACACAAAAACCACACCCATTCCATAGGCCCGTTGTAGGGCCAAATAGCACTCTCTGTCAAAAGCAGCACATTGACAACTTTCACTATGAGATTCAGTTACCATGTGAAAGAATGAATAGCACTCTCTCTCAAAAGTACACATTGACAGCTTTCACTATGAGATTTTATATGTTGCCAATCACCATGTGAAGGATTGTGATATGAGAAGGCAATAGAAGAAATATCAATCACCATGTGAAGGATTGTGATATGAGAAGGCAATAGAAGAAATATCAATCACCATGTGAAAGAATGAATAGTGCTGTCTCTCAAAAGCCCACATTGACAGCTTGCACCATGAGATTCTATGTTGAGAATCACCATGTGAAGGATTGTGATATGAGAAGGCAATAGAAGAAATATCAAATCACCATGTGAAAGAATGGATAGCACTCTCTCTCAAAAGCCACATTGACAGCTTTAACTATGAGATTCTATAATGCCAATCACCACGTGAAGGATTGTGATATGAGAACGCGAAACTAACGGTACGTGACTAAGTGGAGGCAGAGAGCAAGAGGCTGACTGCTCCTGGGAGTACATTAATAGCACGTGGAACTTACGTCTGAGGGAGTCATTCCCTGGCGAGGCTATGTGCTACTGCTGAGGCTGAGTGCTCCTGAGAGAGTCTATACGTTAACAGAACGTGAAATCACAACGCTGACTGCTCCTAAGTGCGAGGCAGAGAGAAAGTGGGAGACTTTACTGTTGCAATCCGGATACCCTTCTCCAATTACGGCTGCGGCCTTGCTCCACCTCCTTTCCAATGATTATAAATCATCACCTGGGTTGCTTCGTCTCGATCACCCCTCAATCATCACTCTCGACCAAGCAAGCCATGGCGCAACAATTGGTCGCTCCAGCAACCTCCGGTCCGGCGCCGCAACAGGGATTTCAAGTAGAGAACGATCGGTTCTTACACATCAACCTGGGTAGCCCGGGGAGTCAGGGACTTCCGCTGTCGCACATATGGATGGAGAGCGGCACCATGGTGGCATATCGTGGCGAGGTCAAGTTCGAGCGAGAAGGAGCGCTGGACCACGGCTTGCTTCATGCCATGAAGAAGACCGTCACTCCCATTGATCTGGTGAAAGCTTCAGTGAACGCTTCTTTCAATCCAGGGGTGGTTTCGACCCACCCCTGGAGCTCATGATCCTCAAAGGCGATGCCATAGTCGTGAATGGGAACGATCTGCTGGCTTTCGAGCCAACAGTGACACCAAGGTGAAAGAGCTTCCCGGTATTGGCTCCAGATCAGGATTCTTCCATGTGCAGCTTGAAGGATTTGGCTTAACACATGAAAAGCCCATTACTTTGACTGTTGAGCCTACCTTGCCGCTTCTTTTCACTGACCCACATGCAACCGTGGCCTGGTCTGCAAACCTCTCTCGGGACTTGCATACCGATATCAGTTTTAAGACCATCATTGGGAGGGGCTGTGTAGTGAGCTTCCAGATGAAGTTTGCTACTAATCGAGGGTGTTGTTTTGTTTCAGGAGATAGAGAATAATGCAGGATGCAAACCAACAAGAATCCTGGACTGAGGAACAATGCAAGTACGCAATCGGAAGATACCCACGGTGTTGGTTGCATGGCATGGTTTACCTCTATCAAAAGCTACCTCGGAATCCGTATACCAGTTACGGAGAGTGTTCCCAGACTTTATCATTGAGGATGCTAATGCCTAATGTGGGAAGGAATGTTATGCTCAAGTTGAGGCAACATGACCTTGGAAGGGTGTCAGTCGACATTTTCCTTTATAAAGGATCAATGTTTGTATTATATTTATTGGGCTTCATGTAAATGGTCAAAGGGGTTAATGTCAAGGTCCTTGATGAGGGTGACAAGGTACTGACTAGATGGGTATAAGGCTATGGGTCTTAAATGCATTAAGTGTGAAAATGTGCCTAGGGGCAAGTGAATAAATTGATATCCCAAGAGAGGGGTAGTAAAGATGCATTTAAGAGGTACCTTAGAATGAAGACATGTGGCATACTAGATCCATCTAGGGAATTGGGGCTTGGTGGAATATGCAAGCTTGGTGGAATATGCAAGCTAGAGCTTTCACGTAGGACTGTTGTTCTGAGAGTTTTCTACCACCGAGAATTGGTTGGGAGGATAATCTGAGTGCCTGCCCCATGATTTTTCGAATGAGAGAAGCTTATGCTTCTCTCATTCTCTTTTCCGCATAAGCTCCTTCTCTCATTCCGCATAAGCTCCTTCTCTATTTCCGCATGAGCATAAGCATGAGCTTATGCTTATGCTTATGCATAAGCATAAGCATAAGCTCATGCTTATGCTCATTCATGAGCATGAGCTTATGCGTAAGTTTCCGCAAGAGCTTATGCGGAAATAGAGAATGAGAGAAGCATATGCTTCTCTCATTCTCTTTTTCCGCATAAGCTCCTTCTCTCATTCCGCATAAGCTCCTTCTCTATTTTCGCATGAGCATAAGCATGAGCTTATGCTTATGCTTATGCATAAGCATAAGCATAAGCTCATGCTTATGCTCATTCATGAGCATGAGCTTATGCGTAAGTTTCCGCAAGAGCTTATGCGGAAATAGAGAATGAGAGAAGCATATGCTTCTCTCATTCTCTTTTTCCGCATAAGCTCCTTCTCTCATTCCGCATAAGCTCCTTCTCTATTTCCGCATGAGCATAAGCATGAGCTTATGCTTATGCTTATGCATAAGCATAAGCATAAGCTTCTTGCAATTGATCGTTTGTAAATCCCAACAATTTTATTTGTTGTTCCTTTTGAAGATCCAAGTCAATCGTGGTTTTTTCTGCTATTGAATTCAATATAATATGATGCCCTTTTAAGATCTTTGATTGCAATTCTTTCATGACATTTGTAATTGTATTCATAGAGGAGCTTTCTATTATTTGATTCATATTGCAAATTGGATTCAATCTTTTTGTTAATGATGTCTTCTTTCTTTTTCTTGTTTTTCTAGCAGAGGTTGTTCCACGTTTTCCCTTGTTCAAAATTTGAGGAGGTATATTTTGGTAGTCATTTGTATCCTCTTCATGGAGATCAACAAACAATTGTATTGTCCCATCAATGCCTCCACTTGATGATGATGCAATTGCCTTTTTTTTCCAATATTTTGAATTTTATCAATAGGAGAAAATGGAACTATTTCTTCTAGACCCATTGATGCCTAAATAAAAATTTGATAAATTAACAATGAAAATAGTTAAATTGTATTAAGGCATTGCAATTTCATAACATAAAGCAATTAAATCATTTTCAAATCTTTAATTATGTAATAAAACTTCTTTGTAGACTATTTCAATTGTTTCATTATCTCTGCATTCCCTTTCAAATAATGCTATATCTTCTTGTGCAATAATTGCTTTGATGTTATCTGGAGTGCTACTCTAGATAGAGCAACATATAGTTGACCATGTGAGATACTAGTGTGTTTAAGTAAAGTCCCAGCTGCTTTATTGTTTGGCGTTGAGATTTATTTATAGTCATTGCAAAAGTGAGTTTGATTGGAAATTGCCTCCTTTGCATAGTGAATGGCAAATCTCCAATAGTTGGAGAGAGTGAAATTTGTGGAAGAAATACCCTTTCACCAACATGAGCACTTGTGATGATTTCAACCTTGATAACTATATGGTGGAAAGCCTTGCACAAAAGCTATGTACCATTGCATAATTTTGAAGAGGGAGTGAGGTCTCACAAAAGCATTCTTGGAACATTTTCCTTTAGAGATAATTTGTGAGGGGGAATTCCACCTTCCAAATTCAATGAATTGAGAAACTCAATGGAATATAGGCTATTGCTAGACATTGATTCATTATCAAGAAGAGAATCAACACTAAGGTAAACATGTGTTTGCCCTGGCATTCTAGACGACATTGATTCATTATCAAGAAGAGAATCAACACTAAGGTAAACATGTGTTTGCCCTGGCATTCTAGACATCGTTTCATTGTTTATAACATCCACCTCATCATTTCTTGGTGCAAGGATAGCTATTTCTTTAAACTAAGTTACTTGGTGAACGAATGTGCACATCTACGTTTTAATTGCATCAAAGGACGATTGATATTTGATGTTGACAAAGTTTAGTGGAACTACAATGTGGGTCCATACATAGGTACAATTATGGCCATAGATCAACTTGGTGTATTGAATTGGATTGACAAAAAATGCACATTTGATGGTTGGGGTAATCCAAGCATGGTAGAGGCACTGAACTTATTTTGCATTTTCTTGCCTAAGAGAAAGCTTCACTTCTACAATGGGTAGAAATATGTCCCTTTAGATGGTTTTCAACAATAAAACATACCAATACATCATTTATGTACCCCAAAGAATATTCTACTACACTTGAAAATTGATGATGTGATCAAGAACTATTTCTAATATGAGAATTGTCTGTGATATTCAATTTTAAAATAGCTTAATTTAATTAGTTTACATAAACTCAAAGGTAAATGCAAAGTTTAATTAGCCAATGTATGGATAGAAACATACAAATTTAAAACAAAATCATTCCAAATTGAATATTGGGTTTGATATTCATTATTATGTGTTATATATATAATATTAATATTAATAGTAATTTCAAATTTTTATGGAAATATACGAAACTTTTTAATAAAATAAAATTTTCTATCACACAGAAAAAAATCCATGGAACAAAATTTAAAGAACAAAAGACATAGAGAGTTATATCAATACAAACAAATGCCTAATATAAGAGCCCAAAGTGGAGCTAGACAATGTTCAAGACATTTCAACGATATGTATGAAAGCTACAACATGATCACTAATATGCATGATGAGGTCTGTATTCAGTTTTGGATATAAATATAAATATATATTTATATTTATTTAATATATATATATATATTTAATAGGTCTTCATTTTTTGATACCCATTTCACATGATCAAAATTTATTATGAATCATTAGTCATATATTTAGAGCCTGATTCATATAAACACTAGGTATATTTTTAGAGTTAAATGAGACTATTTCAATCCTTACTTTAAACAATCTTTTTTTGAAATTAGATAAACAACTTTCAAGGCAATTTGCAAAGTAGAAACATACATGAGAGCTTTTGTAGAATGATTGAAGACCACCACATTGAAGAAACTCATTTAAGAGATGAAATGAGCACAAATGAATCCATGGGACAATCGCATCTTTCATTTGAACCTTTGAAAAATGTCAAAGATCGCAACGATCTTGGTGGAATGAATTTAATATGCTCATTTTGTGGAGCTAAGTTCTGGAAATGCAAGAAACATATTAAATAATTCATGGATAATGGCAAAGCAATCTTGCCTAGAGTTTAAAGGCCTCCAACTTCATTGTGGACACTATCGTGTGGTAATGATAGAACAAGCCAAGAATTCAGAACTCGGATTAGAGCTTACAATAGCATTCAAGCTTTCTCATTGTTGGGAGCCAAGATTGATGAAAGTGTTTCTGGGAATGGAGGAGTATACACTTTCAAGATAGATGGATCATTGTATCATTTATTGGATCATTGATTCCAACAATAAATACAAATGAACATCAATCCTAATTTCAGAATCCAAAATTTGCACAAATGTACATATATGTTCCGATCATGAATTGCAAAATAGAATGGCCTTGATCCCAACATTGGACCCTCTGATATTGGAGGCATTGCATGATGCATGAAGTAAATCCATATGTTTGTGTTTTCCACCAATTGAGGGATGTTTTGGAGGAAGAGCCTATTGAATCCTTGTAGCTTGTACTCTTGGCAAAAAGAGGTAATCATCAATATAATCTTCCAACAAGCAGTGAAATAGCCATCCTTACGATTGGAGAAAATGATTAAACAACAAACCATCGTGATAATGTGCTTTGAACAAATGACAATGTTTTGCATCATGTGTCAAATTCACACCCCTCTTACATGGCCCTACATTATGCTCTTTTATTCCCTTATGGAGATGATGGGTATTACCCAGAATTGGTTCTAAATAGATCAAATAGTTCAAAAAATTCACATGCAGGAAATAATGTATCCCAAATGCAATTCTATTCTGCAAGGTTCCAAGTTCATCAGAATGACTGTGAAGGTCTATTATTAGGAGGAAGATTGCTACAACAATATATCGTTGATGCATATGCTTGCATTGAGCAATGTAGATTAAATTGGATTCGTAATAATCAACATAAACTGAGAGTTGAAATGTATAGAGGACTTCAAGACATAATATCCAAAGTGGATAGTTGTCTTCCTATCATTGGAAGCACTATAGGGCAGCGAATAGTGTTGCCTTCATCTTTTATTGGTGGACCAAGACAAATGCATCAATTATATCAGGATGCCATGGCTATAGTGAGATATGCTGGAAAACTAGATTTGTTCATCACATTCACTTGCAACCCTCAATGGCCAAAAATCAAACGTGAATTGTTGTTTGGAAAAATGCCTAATGATCGTTCTGATCTGCTAGCACATGTTTTTACTCAAAAACAAAAAACTCTTATGGATGACATTGTAAAAATTGAACTCTATGCCATACAATCCAACATTATCTACAAGGTTATTCCATTGTTTGAACGTCTATAAAGTGGATACCCATATGAATCAACAATTGTGGATTCTAGAGAAGACTTAGGATATCACTTTGAACATTTTCCATTTTGCATGCAACTTGATTTTGGATTAAATATTCTACAAGGCCCATAGATAGAAGTCTTCAAAATGTCTCATATAGCAATGGGTATCTATCATGGCAAGGAATCTTTGCACAAACAACTTTATCATAGTCGTTCACATTCTTGAGCTTTTGCACACTATCTAGAATTATCAAGATGCGAGAATGTGGAAGGACACATTTTTGGAACTCTATGACATAAACATATCCTTTCACTTTTCCAAAGCCCAACGATATTGGATTGAAGTTTGCTCAACTATATCTGCCATTAAATATGTTTACAAGTATGTTTACAAGGGACATGATCATGAAACTGTGCAAATATAAAGAGGTGTCCGGGAGAAAGATACCATTGAAAAAAATGATGAAATTAAACAATACCTTGATGCATGCTATGTCTCTATACTAGAAGGCAACTGTGCTACAATCCCATATAGCCTCTAAATCGCCATCCGAGATGAGGGCCTTTATAATCGAGTACTTCAGGCCATTAGGGTTGTGGAAAATACTAGCAGCAGTGGCAATTGCCTTTGTTTGCTCTTTTAGTGGTAGTTGCATGGTGGCATTAGCCATGTCCATCATAAACTTCACTACTTGACTACAACGTGTGCGTTTGTGTCTTGGGCTTAGTACTCGGCCTGTGTGGATGGTCGAGAGGGTGTCCTTGAAGATGATGCCATTGTTTTGGTGAAATGCTAAAGCCTAAAAGATATGAGTTTAGGACATGATACATACATACATTCAAACACATTTGCTTCTCATCCTATTGTAGAAGATTGTTTTCTCAAAATATCAAAACATAAACCCTAAACAACCAATGATGTTATCCAATATCCATTTTAAAACAATGAAAAATATAATTTAGGAATATTTAAAAAGTATAGGACTTGCAAATGGAAATATGATGACATGTCAAAATTGCAATTTTATAGATAAGTTTTCATATCGTCCATTGGACGCATTGTGTCATTTTCATACACGATATGCATGAAGTTTAGTTAGTAGAGCAAGTCCATTGTCATCTATTCCTAAGGCTCATTCTAGCACAAGTGGAGTTTACAATCCCACAACAGCTTTATTACATGCCTTGAGTATAGTTCATCACTTGACAGTGCGAACCTGCACCCCACAAGGAGGTTGGCTATTTCGGTAAGTAACCAACTGACAGCATAGCAATCTGACATGTCTGACCATGTGCCATTTGATTGAGATACAACATCATTTCTTACATAAAGCTCTGGTGAAAACCAAGGAAATCTTGACTTTGAAGCAAGCACCTGAACCTACTCATGCTTGCTCTCAGTTCTGTGGAGACACCTTCCCCAATCAATAATGCTCATTCACACAGACATACATGGAAGGTAGGCTCATGAGCATGTCATGAATACTACCTCCATTGAAGTATGGACTGATTAACCAAAGATCGCTAACGTGTGTGCAACCAATTGCACGATGCATGGCCCTATGCATTACAGTTATTGCCAGCTCTGTCTTCAATGATTTATGTGCATGTGTAGTATCGTGCCTCAACTTCTTGCCAGCATAAGATACCTAGGGTTGGTTTGAAACCTGGCACACCCCCTATCTTAACCCATACACTTTTCCTTCCACTCCCCTGCCTAATTCCTCAAGAGTTGTCAATGCAACTAGTGGGAAGTGTACTGTTATAGAGCACATGTCGGCAAACTTCATGCACAATTTTATTTGTGCCTTGCCATCTTGACTTCTCGTGTCTATTCTTTTTGAGGAGCCACTAGCAATTTGGGCATAATATTGCATGGCGACATTCGATACTCTACCGACTGCACTTTTTCCTTTTGGTTTTTCCTATGAATGGCAGCGTGGGATTCTTTCCATTCTATGAGCCACCTATCTAGCTTTGACCTTGTTGCGTCTGTTAGGGGCTTTGACTGCTTTACTATTTTCCATTGTACAACTATATCACCTAGCACTCTAGGTAGGAAATTTAGTATAGCCTGTTTCTCCCCTGTCCGCTCCACCTCTCCACGCCTCATCCAGCTACAATCAAATTGAGCAAGTATGCACTGATGCATTTCATCCAGCTTAGACTTGGTATGCGAAATCTCTCTTATTTTTTCCTTACTCAATGTAATAGTATGTCAAACGCACAGCCTACAGATAAGGTGATGCAACTTGATTCTCCTAATGTCTCTCTCTATCTTTGAAGGGGTGGTTGCCATGAGGAAGGCAGAGGTGTAGATCTAATTCACACAACAATCATTACGTAAGCACTCATGAGGTTCTGCTACCACGACGATGTGTACATACAAAATCCAATGCATAGCAATTAAGTAATTCAGACATCTAGGCCCAATCGTAATGCATTACGTTAACACTCAACAGTCATTACAAAAACAAAAGAAAAAAAATCAAGAAATAAAATTGAGATCTACGAACACATGCTAACATGAATTTCTAATAGATAATTATATCGTGGACCCTATAAGCAATAGCGTGCCTCATATAAATTTCTCTAAGAAACCCTATTAGGCTATCAAAGGAGGATAGGCTATAAAAGATGAAACAAAAAAACATATAACAACAATCACGATGTAATGAACCAAGATGATCTAGATCAACATTGTGTGATCACGCATCTTGAGATCATTGGGAAGGTTGTCATTGAGATGAATCCAGCTGGCTAAAGCAAGCTATCATCTGGACAATAACCGGCTCTATTGACAACTACGTACAATATATATGAATATATGATAGTAGACCAAAGCGAGGTGAATCCAACCGACTGAAGTGAGCCATCACCCGACCTTGATCATGATACTACCTAATAGAACATCACTCGAGGTGAGATGAATCCAACCGGCCAAAGCGAGTCATCATCCGGCCCCAAGTGATAGACATTATACATGCAAACACATATAAGAAAGCATATATAAGCATCACACATATTCCTCTCTCTCTTGCCCTCTCTCTCTTTTCCTCTCTCAATTGGGGTGAGGTGAATCCGGCTGAAGCGAGCCATCACCCGGCCTTAATCATGATACTACTCAAACATCACTTGAGGTGAGATGAATCCAACCGGCTGAAGCGAGTCATCATCCGGCCCCAAGTGATACACATCATGCAAGCACACACAGAAGCAAGCAAGCACAAACATATCACATATTTCTCTCTCTTTTCTCTCAGTTGAGGCGAGGTGAATCTAGCCGGCCAAAGCGATCCATCACCCAGTCCTAACTAAAAACAATAGTGAGGCTAGAAGCTCACCAAAAGCCTGAAGGAGAAGGTGGCAAGCAGTAAAAAGTAGCAGGGATGCGGGAAACGATGGAAATCAACAGTGAATTTCGGTGGAAGGTGAAAAAAAATGCGGCAAAGGTGCCCTTTTATAGAACCCAACTCCACATATTGGCCGGTATGTCTCCACACCAATCGGTGTTTGTGGCCAATGCATGCACGACATGTGTTATGTCGGTGCACACTGACCAGTGTAGCACTACACTGACCGGTGTAGGGTTTCACCGATTAGTGTATTGGATACTTGTCAGTGCAGTGATTCACCGCATGGTATTTTTTCACCGCTTGGTGTATCCCAACACCATCCAGTAATTTTAAGAAAATACTGATCGGTGTTGGGATACACCAGGCAGTATATAGTCGGTCAATTGGTGTACATTGACCGGTTATTAAAAACATATTTTTTGCATTTTGAACATCCACAATCGTTTTTAATTCAAAAAACACGTTCTTTTCTTTTAAAAAAATGTACTAAAAAAATCCCAGACTGTGTGAGACTCGTGAACATAATCGAGCATTTGCTATGAAATTTTAAAGGCGATTCCGATGCACAATGTTCAAAGCCATGGAATACAGTCGTGATAGCTTCCTGAATGATCTGTAGACCTAGCACAAACAACAAGGTAAATAAGAGGGGAGAAAAGTTGATAATGGAATTGGAATTAATGTATACAAAAATGCGAACCTAGAGATGAATCTTACCCAGGCAGGGTGGAGGGTTGAGGATGCAGGCCTTGTTGCATTGGCAAGCACCTAGTAGAGACGGCACGACAAGCCAACATTGTGGGTAAAGTTCTGATGAAAGGTGATGGCACCAAAAGGATGATATATGTGCTAGGATCACTCGAAATTTGTTGGATCCCTTCCTTCGGTGCTAGTCCATCTGGAATCCCTCTATGTGTTTGTATGCTCTAGCCTCTTCCTCCTCCTCTTCAACCTTTCTCTTCCTCTGGTGCTAGTTTGTTTGGAATCCCTCTTTGCGTTTGTATGCTCTAGCCTCTTCCTCTTCCTCCTCTTTAACCTTCTACTTCCTCCTCCTCCTTGGCCTCGAAGCTCTATGTAATTCACACCCAATTTTCTTCTAGCTCAGTAGCTCTTCCTTGCCATCATCGTTATGTATGAGCTCTTCCCTTGCTCTTCCATGTCATCATCGTTTTGTATTCTACCAAAATTTGGCACCTTTGATTCGAGGGTTAACGTTGTCTACCAGCGTAGCTATGTTCTTTTCTTTGCCTAGGCAATGTAGATGTGCTTCATAAGAAGAATGCTTAAATGTGATGGTTTTTGAATTTTGACTGAAAGAAAAAACAAATTGTTAATGAACATAAACCAGGAGAATTTGAAGTTTAACATTTTACTACAAATTCTTCTTCTCACACTCTACAACCTTACTTCTTCTCATATTTGTATTTGCAACAAAGCAAGCAACTTGGTTCCAAGGAAGGAAATGATGAAGTTAATTCTTACAATGGATCCAATTAGGCTAACAACTTGCAACCACCACCCCATAATTTCCCATCCACTGCAAAAGAACTTATTCTATCCAGAGAGAACTTTGTAAGAGGGGGAAATTCTTTGGTGTTGCTAAGCATAACTCAAATGTGCATCGCATAGATTTGTCTTTTAGGGAAAGTTACTTCGCAAGTATGGCACATATAAAGTCACAAATTGAAAATATCCCACCTTCTTTAAAGGAGACTTGAGTGACAAGTTTTGTTCTTATACTGTGGCATTTTCTCATACCTGCTTACATTCACCAATTTATTAATTTTTTGCAAATCGGAGAGTTCTATAGAATAGAGGGAGCAAGTGTCGAGCCAAAACTCCTAGAACGTATTGAAAGATACAAATTATGACTCTAGCTGCTCGTTCAATTAGTTAGATGCCAATACCAATCAATCAAAGAAACTGATGGTCTTGTCTACCTTCACACTGCTTAGCTCCGTCCTACCGACTCCCTGAACTTTTTTAATATATTCAAAGCTTGAAATTATGACTATAATTACCCATTTGATTAGTTAGGCTATGAAGTCTATTGATCAAAGACACTCATAGAGGGCCAAAATTAAAGACATATGGGAAGATTACAAAGTGCACTTTGATGATTTAAATCACTATGGGTTTTATTTGTGCATTTTACATCCAGCAGTTGTTGCAGTCTCTACGCTTGTGAATAGTCTCTCTGCTTGGAATCCACAAACTACTCGAATGGTCATATAATTTTTATAAGAAACAGAGAAGCATTTAAAGAGTTATTGGAAAGGGGTAAACAACACAGTATTAAAAAATTTTGGACTTGTGTAAAGTCCAATTTCAAAACTGGACTACAGAAAATTCAAAAAATCTCGAATACACTCCTAATATAGTTTTCAAAGCTAACTTTAAAAACCAAAGTTTAATGAAAATGCCAACTACTTCATGAGATTACCAAAATACTTACTATTATGAATATTGTGCTAGTGATGGATAGTTTGCTAATGTAGTTTTTAAACTTGATTAATTATATATTTGTATGGTTTTTTAAGATTAGTCAAATTATGCTATGTTCAGAGTTGTGGTGCAAATCGGAGAGTTCTATAGAATAGAGGGAGCAAGTGTCGAGCCAAAACTCCTAGAACGTATTGAAAGATACAAATTATGACTCTAGCTGCTCGTTCAATTAGTTAGATGCCAATACCAATCAATCAAAGAAACTGATGGTCTTGTCTACCTTCACACTGCTTAGCTCCGTCCTACCGACTCCCTGAACTTTTTTAATATATTCAAAGCTTGAAATTATGACTATAATTACCCATTTGATTAGTTAGGCTATGAAGTCTATTGATCAAAGACACTCATAGAGGGCCAAAATTAAAGACATATGGGAAGATTACAAAGTGCACTTTGATGATTTAAATCACTATGGGTTTTATTTGTGCATTTTACATCCAGCAGTTGTTGCAGTCTCTACGCTTGTGAATAGTCTCTCTGCTTGGAATCCACAAACTACTCGAATGGTCATATAATTTTTATAAGAAACAGAGAAGCATTTAAAGAGTTATTGGAAAGGGGTGAACAACACAGTAATAAAAAATTTTGGACTTGTGTAAAGTCCAATTTCAAAACTGGACTACAGAAAATTCAAAAAATCTCGAATACACTCCTAATATAGTTTTTAAAGCTAACTTTAAAAACCAAAGTTTAATGAAAATGCCAACTACTTCATGAGATTACCAAAATACTTACTATTATGAATATTGTGCTAGTCATGGATAGTTTGCTAATGTAGTTTTTAAACTTGATTAATTATATATTTGTATGGTTTTTTAAGATTAGTCAAATTATGCTATGTTCAGAGTTGTGGTGCCATGAGCACATAATTAGAGGCTAAGATATGTGCTAAGGAAAGAATCAAAGAAGCCACCCTAGGATGTGGACTACATGATGTGGAGATGTGTATTGAGGATATCCACAAGGAGAGATGTGGATGAGAGGATCCCACATGGTTGACTATTCAAAGGGAACTCTCTATAAGAGGCCTATCATGTATTGTTGAGAACACACACATTGCAAGAGATATAAATTTGCTATCTCCCTCTCATGTCTTATTTAGTGTGCTTTGAGCCTCCTTAGTTCTTCCACTAATCTTGTGTACACTAGGCTTAGTGTGACGATCACATGTTGGCTCTTTAACATGGTATCAATCACATGTTGGCTCTTTAACATGGTATCAGAGCATAGGTTGCCCACAAGCCTAGGTAGTTTAGAGTGAGTGGCACACTCTTATCTTGATGTTAGGGAGAGTTTGTGAGATTATGTCCATGAGATAATTTTAGTTCATGGTGGATTCTTGAGTGTTCATTGAGAGCTTTGAGATTTTGTGAGAGTCGTTTGTGAGGAGTTTGTGAGAAAGAGTGTGTTCATTTTGAGATAAATATAGGGAGAGATTTCCACATCCAGCTCGAGCTTCAAAGCCATACTGGCTGTCACTATCAACATCAAGTAGCCTCCACAATAGAGAGCTCCTATGCCATAGCTCACCAATAGCTGCGCCACCAGCCAGTCGCCTCCAATAGTCTCCCAGCCTCCAAAGAAGGCTTCATAAACTAGCCTCTCCTTCAACTGCAACCTCTAGCGATTAGCAGCCTCCATTGTTCTTCTAATAGCCTAAGCTCACAAGGCTTTAGCCAAGACTCTATCCTTCTTGGCGGTCTCCTACAACAACCAGGGCTCGAAGGCTCCACTGCGACTTCTCCCTCGACCTCCCAAGCAGCTCCTGCAGCGAACCTCTCCTCGGACAGCAACTCCTAGAGAGTCAAGTGCTTTAGCAACTTGTAACAATTGCTTGTAGCAGCATCGTCGATAGAGCTAGCTACTAGCAGCAATGCCACCAGGGGCAATGCCACCATAAATGTAAATAGGAGCTTCAATGCCAACAGGTTCCAGGTTGCACGTAGTAGCTTCAGTTCCAAGTCGTGTGCATCAGCCCATTCTATAGCTCAACCAACCGCCAAACGACACTCCATATGACCAAGCACCTCCACTGATGGCCAATAAGCTTTGCAGTGCTCTAGCCTAGCCCCCAACATGCCATCTATGTCCCTTGATTTGCATATCCAAAACCATAGACAAATTATTCTATTTTCATGTGCGAGATAGTTCTTAAGGTTGACCTCTCCAAAGTTCCATGCTCACAACAAGCCATCGAGCTAGTAGCTACACAACCATCTCCAAAGCTCCATCGACAACTATGAATCCACACTACTTCAAGCCTCAATGCAGTCGGCCCTTCTGCCAATGGCTCTATGCACATAGCATGCTGCTACCACCAGGACTCCAGCAAGCCCAGCCTGTGCGCCATTGCTTCTCCAACTACGCTAACCAAGCAGCTCTAAAGGCTCTAAAGCTCATAGGCACCGGCTCCTTCAACAAACGCCAAAGCTTAGCGATCCACGCCAAAGCACCTTCAATCATGGGCTGCAACAATGCACCACCTATGATAGCCTCAATCGCACCCGATGACGGCCTCAATGATAGCTTCAATCTCTACCCCTATTGACATCTCTGCATAAAGTTTATCTCTCTCTACATTTCTCTCTCTACACTCCCTCATCAACACGTGTCAAGTGTGTTCGCACAGAGGAGATGAGGACGGGTGAGTGTGAAGTGAAAGGTTTAGAGTAAATTCAGTGAAGCATTGGGAATCGATAATTCGAGGTGAATGCTCTACTTTTAGTAAATGGAGCATTGGGAATGCTCTTCTTTTAGTGAGAGAAGCATTGGGAGTCGATACTTGGAAGTGAATGCTCTACTTTTAGTGAGTGGAGCATTGGGAATCAATACTTAGAAGTGAAAGGTTACAAATATATTTTGCTCATCACACATTTAATATTTCCTAATAATCGCATCATCGATCAAAGCAAAGCCCCTTTCTATGAGGTCCTAACTAATACAAAATACATTATTTTATTCCAAGATTTCTTTCACATTGAATATTTAAAGCTCTTGCTCTTGAGTACCAAGCATAGACCCTTGACTACCAGGGTCCTAACTAATAGGCTACTACTCAGCTACTCTAGGTGGTCTGGAGGATTAGGATCCTCACCAGTCTACCATGCTGGGTCAAGACAATCACATGACTGGTGATTGACCTGAACTAGCCTACGATTGCATGATGTTCCAACCACCGGGCTAGTTTAGGACAATCACATTTAGTCCAAGCCTAGTTTAAGAAAATAAATAAGTAAGCTATCCCAAATCTCAATCACAAACAATCACCGGGTTGGTTTCTCGGGGGGGTCACTATGTATAAATCCTCTATATCACGTGCGTTCAAGGCCTATATTTAAAATCCCTTATCTGTAAATTTTTTCACTAATAAAATGTACCCCTTTTCTATACAAATCTGTAAATTTTTTCCAAAACTATTTTAAATAGTCCCTTATGTATATTTATTTCTGTAAATTAAAAAATATCCTTCTGTCGAACTCACGTGATAGGGTTACATATGATGAGTGACCCCCCCGAGGTTGGTTTAGGCACCACTGGCCTACATTGTATCTAGCATGTGTATGATGTGCTCTTCAAACACCTTTCGTCCCATTTTCTTGTTACAGATGTCCTTTCTATTTGGAGAAACTCTTGTATTTTTGTGCCAAAATGTTGTCACTGTAGCAATGACTTCTGCACTTAGGTTGTCTCTCCTTTTCTTACATTCTGTGGAAGCCCACAGACTTCTCGGATTAGGATGATCGTGCATTGCTTCTGCTCTACGTTCAACTGCTAGAGCCACGTTGGTCCCCGAGGGGTCCACTAGGGTATATCGTATGGTACCACGTGAGTGTAAAGGAGGGGGGTTATATAAGGAAAGGTGCATTTTATAAGCTAAGGTCCCATAAATAGGAGGTAGATAAGGGGAATTTTCATATATTTATTGCACGCAGGTGACATCTCCTTATTACCACTAGTGAATCCCCTGTGCGTTGGTCCTTCTGATTGACAACATCTTCAACATTGTGCACGCAAGCCATTTCTCCTTTGTTTTAAGGGACCCCAACATAGCTAATGTCACCCACTTTGCAGCTAATTGATCTAAGCTGTGCACCCCTTTCACTTTCTATAGGCCATTTCTAAGGTTAGAGAGCATCGCCTCTTGGGCGTGCATCTCCCGAGGTGTTGTAGGGTTGTTACTCTATGAACTTTAGGGTGTAGGCTATGTTGGGATATCTCAAGGTGTATGCCTCAGGCACACCTTATGTTTCTATGTGTGAGTGCTAGAGGCACAGTTAGGTGCCCACAAGCACAGTTAGGTGGTGGAAAAGTCACATAGGATGATTGAGAGAATCTAGGAGCAGATTGAGGAGATGATTATGGAGCTTTGAGGTCATCAGTGATGTCAGTGAGCTTGTATGAGGTGCCTACTTAAGGACCTCACTTTTCTTCATTCCATAAGCAAGTATTCTAATTTTGTGTCCACTCTACTCTTTCCTTTCAGTATTCCAACATGGTATCAGAGCCCTTTGATCCCCCTTGAGCCCATTTCTGCCACATCATCTTCTTCTTCTTCATCTTCTTCTTCTCCATTTTCCTCTTTCTTCCCAAAATCTTTGAGAGCTTGGTTCTCCACCTACAAACGACCATTGCCCAAACCCTTTGAGCTGGAAACTCCTCTAGTATGGGCAAACTTCCACCTGCAAGCAATTGAAGAAAAAACGTCTGTGGTGGCTGCCATTCTCCAAAAAGCGAATTTCTTCTGTTGCTCAATACTCCCTACCTACTTTGCCATTGCCTGAGCCCTCTTAGGAGTAGATGGGCGACCTCAAGACAAAGATTTTGAGCCATTTTTTAGGTCATTTGGTTCAGTAACGAGGGAGAAATCATCAAAACTCAGTTTTAGACTGTAGCAACTCTCCCAGGCAAAAGTGCGCACCATTTCGTCCAACCTCTGTGCTGGACCCTCTCTGGTATATGAGCTTTCTTTTGCTTTAAAAAGCCCTCTTTTCCTTGCTTTGAAGAGTGAGCTACAAGCCCTCCAAGTTCAGCCTTTTGGTTTTGACAGTTTTGGACAAGTTTTTGAAGATGATGCTACATAAAATGCTACTCTAGCATTTCTGGTTTTTTGAAACTTTCAATAACTTCAATACAAGTGTGGCTTTAGTTTTGTTTTGAATTGCTAGACCTGGTTTTGATCGGAAAGTATTCATTTTAGCCTCTTCTATGAAGCATGTAAGAAGAAGCATCATTGATTGAAATTTGGTCACAAGACTTTGCTACATTAAATGCTTATATTTTGAAGCATTTCAATTGTTATTCTAAGCCCTGTAAGAGAGAAGACACTGCCCAATACCTGGGTTAGACCCTCTCATGGCTTGCTTATGCAAAATATGTGAAAAACCAAAACATAAAGCAATGTCTTGTTATGCTACAAAGGATGAAAATGCCAATCTGACTTCCTTGTTGAAGATTGCCAAAACAATGGTTGCCAAAAAGGAAGCAACTACAAAGATCTACCCTCTCATGGCACTTTTATTTGACTCCAAGTACAAGAAAAAGATGAAGGTCAGATACCTAAGATATGCTTCTCTACACAACTATGGAAATGACAAGATAATTGTTCTCTTGAAGGATATGATTTTCAGATCCACTTGTTCTATCATAGTACCATCTTATAAGGCACTAGACACTGCCCATGTGGTAAGACCTTGCCTTGAGATGGATATTTTGCCTCCACAAGATGAGGCATCCCATGAAGATTATGCATTTTAAATCATCTTTATGTATGCTCCAGATATCTCTTTTTATGTCAAGGTACTCAGCCTAGATAGTCCTCCAAAATGAATGAAAATAAACTATTTGTTTTGTGTGTTTTGTAAACACCTCTGGTCACCTTATGATGTAGGCCATGTGTATGTTTTGTTCCATGGTACCTCCTGCAGACATTGTGTGCATGTACATGTAGGGGAGATAACCATTGGAAGGTCTTTTTGTATCCCTTTTGTTTACCTTACACCCAAGGGAACCCTTGCTAGCATGAGAACCTAGCCATAGATTAATCCTTGACCACCATGAGATGGCATGAGAAACTATGAGACTAGATGTATCCTTGACATAGCCTGAGGCATTCCCTTGAGGGGGGGTTTGTTGGGATATCTCAAGGTGTATGCCTCAGGCACACCTTATGTTTCTATGTGTGAGTGCTAGAGGCACAGTTAGGTGCCCACAAGCACAGTTAGGTGGTGGAAAAGCCACATAGGATGATTGAGAGAATCTAGGAGCAGATTGAGGAGATGATTGTGGAGCTCTGAGGTCATCAATGATGTTAGTGAGCTTGTATGAGGTGCCTACTTAAGGACCTCACTTTTCTTCATTCCATAAGCAAGTATTCTGATTTTGTGTCCACTCTACTCTTTCCTTTCAGTATTCCAACAGGCTAAAGCTTGTGAAGACTCGAGACTGGTAATCACTTGAATGGACTGATGTTGTTGCCTCGATTGCTCCCACCAATCGTGACACCACAGCTCATGTTCTTCGCTCCGATATGGCAATGATCGGATGCATGCATCTGCAACAGCTTCTTGTTGCTGATCTGCAAGGAGTCTTCTTTGTTCTTATTGTTTCTCCCTTCGCAGATGTTGCAAAAGTGTCTTCCTTTGCCGATTCGATACCTTGCCAGTGCTTTCCTTGACCTGTGCTCTATTCCTTGTGCCTTGACCTGGCTTTTCGGCTTTCCTATCTTCCAGCCTTTGTCTGCTTCTCTTGCAAGCCATGGCGAGCTGCATGTTGCCAGTGATGCCATTGTGAAGATTGTAGGAGAGAGGGAAGGAGTCTCACTTACGGCTTTCTCACATGCACAAATGGGGGAATACACACAAAGGTGGAGGCTGAAAACAGTTTTCCTGTTCTTAGTTATGAAAGCCAAAAGAACTCAAGTACAAAGAAATAGAAGAACCCTATATGTGGGTCTCAAACCAAACTCAACTAACTAAGGTGGCATACTAACTGAGCCACAAACTATAGTAGATAAGGATAGCTGTCATCCAGCTATTATTCGTGGGCGGTGTACCAACCGCATCTCCAGCTAACAAGTCGGTGACATAAATGCACAACAGTCACCCTGGCATATCGCGAGTGGAGCTCGATATCTCAACACTCCCCCTCGAGCTCAATCCCAATTCCTGCACACCAAGCAGGTCTCTGAACTTGCGCAGCTTCTCTGCGCCCAATGCTTTCGTGAAGATGTCAGCTACCTGATCCTCTGTGCTGACATAAACTAGATCAATGAGACCTAGTAAAACCTTCTCCCGCACATAGTGATAATGCACCTCAATGTGCTTTGTTCTGGCATGAAAGACCGGGTTCTTTGCCAAATGTATACTACTCATGTTGTCACAATAAATGACAACTGGCCCTTCTATAGACTGATGCATATCATAAAGTAGCTTATGCAACCAAGCTACCTCACATGCAGCCATTGCTGCACCCCTGTACTCAGCCTCTGTGCTCGACAAGGCAACTGTAGGCTGTTTCTTGCTGCTCCAAGTGACTGCAGCACTCCCAAAAGAGAACACATATCCACTGGTAGATCGTCTATCAGAAATGCTACCAGCCCAATCAGCATCAGTGTATCCATGCAACTGTATCTGAACCCCAGCCTCATAAAATAGTCCATACTGCAATGTGGACTTCACATACCTGAGTATGCATCTAGCCGCATCCAAATGCGGTTTCCTTGGAGCCTGCATAAACTGACTTACCAACCCAACAGCATAGCTCAAATCTGGCCTGGTAATAGTCATGTAAATCAAACTTCCTACTATGCGTCTGTACATAGTGGGGTCTTCCAGAAGCTCACTTGCATCTGCGCTCAGCTTCACATTCTGCTCCAAAGGAACTGAAATAGGCTTACAGCCTGTCATCCCATATTTGGACAGCATGTCCAATCCATACTGCCTCTGCAAGAGCTGTATCCCACTTGGTGATCTAATCACCTCAATGCCCAGGAAATAACGCAGCTCTCCCAAATCCTTCATCTCAAACTTCTGCCTCAATAGCATTTTCACATGAAAGATATCTTCATCACTATCACCTGTGATGATCAAATCATCAACATAAATGACCAGCAGCATAATCCCTTTCTCTGTTTTTCTCACATAGAGTGAGAAATCTGCCTTGGAAATCTGAAAGCCAATAGTGACAAGATACTGTCCTATCTTGTCAGACCATGCTATAGGTGCTTGCTTCAAGCCATACAAGGCTTTCTTCAACCTGTAAACAAACTCAGGATGAGTAGCATGAACATAACTTGCTGGCTGCTCCATAAAGACCTCTTCTTGCAAATCACCATGCAAGAAGGCATTCTTTACATCCATCTGATGTAAAGACCATCCCTTTGATGCAGCCATAGCAATGGCTGCTCTTACAGTTGCCATCCTTGCAACCGGGCTGAAAGTTTCTTCATAATCAATGCCATATGTCTGTGCATACCCCTTGACAACTAATCTTACCTTGTATCTATTCACAGAACCATCTGCATTGTGCTTGATCTTATAAACCCACTTACAGCCAATTGCATTCTTGCCTTTAGGCAAAGGCACCAATTCCCATGTAGCATTAGCATCCAAGGCATCCATTTCTTCATCCATGGCTTTCTCCCATTTTTCATTTCCCATGGCTTGCTCAAAAGAAGTGGGTTCTGGTTCCTGTATCACTTTGACCATATAGGCATAGTGAATGGCTGTAAATCCATCATATTTCAGCCTATCCACAGGATACCTAACCCTGGTAGACCTGCGCAAAATAGGCTCACTTCCAGGTGCTCTCAAAACATCCCTGGTCTTCCTTACTCCAGGTGTAACAACAGAAGGAATACCCAACTCATCATCAATGCTCTGTTCTGAGCCACTAGATTCACCATCCACACAAGAGTGACCTGCATTCACATCAAACATGGGCTGATCTACCTTCTCTTTTCCTTTTCGTGATACCTGCATACCACTCTCTGCATTGCTTTGAGGGGATTCTCCTGATCTCAATCTACCTGTCCATGGCAAAGCATGTGAACCACTGGTAGAGGACACTCCAGGTCCACTGATATTTTGTGATTGCTGCTGTGCATTCTGTGCAGCATTACCATTTTGTGCATCTACATCAATCATCACATTTACTGGTTTATACCAGCTGCTCATCTCATCAAAAACAACATCTCTGCTCACTGTGAACTTACGTGTAGAAGGGTTATAGCATCTATACCCTTTCTGCTGCAGAGAATAACCAATAAAGATGCACTTCTCAGCTTTTGGATCCAACTTGGACCTCAACTCATCTGGCACATGGACATAGGCAATGCAACCAAAAATCTTCAAATGAGAAATATCTGGTTTCCTACCAGTATACATCTCCTCTGGCGTCATGCCATGTATTGCTGCAGTGGGAGTCCTGTTCATTATATAGACTGCTGTAGCAACTACTTCAGCCCAATAATAATCTGGTAGATCTTTTTCATTTAGCATAGCCCGAGATACCTCTCCAATATGCCTGTTTTTTCTTTCTGCAATTCCATTTTGCTGTGGGGTATGACTGCATGAATATTGCTGCTTTATACCATGCTCCTGCAAGAACCTTGCAAACTCATTTGAGAGGTACTCTCCCCCTCCATCTGACCTTAGACATTTTATTTGCAGGCCTGTTTCTTTTTCAACCATAGATTTGAAAGCTTTGAAGTGCCCAAACACTTCACTTTTCTTTTTCATAAAATACACCCACAGTTTTCTGCTGAAGTCATCAATAAATGTGACAAAATAGTGACAGCCTCCAATAGATGCAGCTTTTGTAGTCCACACATCAGAGTGGATTAATTCCAATGGCTTTTTACTCTCTTGAACATGCCTAGGAAAAGGTTTCCTTGCCTGTTTCCCAAATTGACAGGCTTCACAAACCTTGTGCATTTTTGCAACCTTGAATTTAGGCAATCCTGCAACAATATTTTGGGCTTGCATTGATTTTAGTCGCTGTATATTAACATGACCAATGCGTTTGTGCCAGATATCAATATCTGCAACTACACCGGTCCCATGTGCAAACATTGCTGCACTCAATTCAGGCATGTCTGCATCCAACGTAAACATCCTGCCCTTCTTCTTTCCTTTTGCTATCAAGCGACCTTTATTTTTCATATCCTCAACAAAGCATCCATGAGGATTAAATCTGACCTGCAAGCCCTGCTCAACCATCTGACCAACAGAAACCAGGTTCTTGGTGATGTTCGGAACATGAAATACATCAGACAAGTATTTCTTTTTCCCATCCTGCATAGACAAAGGAATTTTGCCAATCTGCACAATAGGATGTGCAGTATCATCACCAGTCTCCACAAATCCTGGCTTTTCCATCTTCCTTGCATCTTGCATCTATTCTGCATGACCTGTCATGTGGTTTGACGCACCTGAGTCAACATACCACACATCATTTTGTTCTTCTGCACTTGTCACAGAATTGGTCATATGCTGCACCATAAATAGATGCTCATTTCTGTCATCACCTTGCCTGCTAGAAGATGCATAATTGCCTTGCTGCAATTTTCCACTCATAATGTCATTCTGCTTTTTATAGCAGTCCTTAGCCATATGACCCATTTTGCCACAATAGTAGCATTCAACATTGCTGTTTGCATTTTGGCTTCTCTGCCATCCACCACGGCCTCTTTGGCTCCCCCTGCCTCTAGAGTTACCACGTCCTCCTGCATAGGACTGGTTTTCTTGCGTTTGCTGCATATTCTGATTTCTACCACGGCCTGCAGATCGGCCTCCTCTACCTCTGCCTCTACCTCTGCCAGCATTTGAGTAGAAGACAGTTTCTTTTGAAGTTCCTACTGAAGAAGATGCACCACCATTTCTCTGCTCTTCAGAAATTAGAAGAGCAATCAACTCCTCAAAATCAGGAAAGTTTTCACGGACGGCAATGGATGTCCGGAACTGTGCATAATCCTTTCCTAGACCATTCAAGGTCACAGAAACCAAATCATCATCATCCACTGGCGACCCAATGGAAGCAAGTGCATCCGCAATTTTCTTTACCTTCATGTGGTAGTCATTGATGCTCATATTTTCTCTCTGCACATTGTGTAGCTCCTGCTTGAGCTGCATTTTCCTGGCCTGCGTATTTGTGCTGTACATTTTAGCCAAAGTATCCCATGCCTCCTTTGGCGTATTTGCATCCTAAATATGCACAATCATGGAGTCCAAAATACTGATAGACAGCCAGTACATAACTTTCCTGGCTCTCTCATGCCATCCTTTGAATGCCTGCATTTCCTGTTGACTGGGAACATTAGGAAGAACAGGTTCTTCTTCATTTCTTGTAATGAATTCCCAATAGCCTTTTGCCATCAAGAAATTCGTCATTCTAAACTTCCATGCCTGGAAGTTGTTCTTGTCAAGCTTTTCAGTGATAATCTGTGAAAGAGAATCAGATGCCATTACAGAACACTGCAAAATATTCTGTCACTACAAAAAACACAGCTTTTGCCTCACACGGGCAGATCTGCAAAACTGACGAAAGTGGTATTTTACCACACAGTCACTTCCTAGTGACGATTTTGCATCAACAGGAAACAGGCATGAATCTGCAACTCCCAAAATCTCTGCACACAAGCATACGATGCAATTTCTGCGGCAACTTTTGACCGACTAGCCGAGTAGTGGTCGCACAGCAAAAACAGGGCCTTTTTTTGAGTGCTTGCGGAGAACTTCCGCCTCCAAAACGGGCCCCGAAATGACCTCCAAAACGGGCCCTCTCCTGCAGCATATACTGCGCTCTCGCCACACCGCGAAGGGCGTCTCAATCTGAGACAGTGCACTCTTGCACTTCCGGCTGTGCTACCTGCAGAGATTTGCTCCCAAACTCGAAAAAGGAAAGCAACACTTGTCCTCTTACTAGGACACCACGAACTTGGCTTGCTTTCTTGAGCTCCTTACCACGAACAAGGCTCTGATACCATGTGAAGATTGTAGGAGAGAGGGAAGGAGTCTCACTTACGGCTTTCTCACATGCACAAATGGGGGAATACACACAAAGGTGGAGGCTGAAAATAGTTTTCCTGTTCTTAGTTGTGAAAGCCAAAAGAACTCAAGTACAAAGAAATAGAAGAACCCTATATGTGGGTCTCAAACCAAACTCAACTAACTAAGGTGGCATACTAACTGAGCCACAAACTATAGTAGATAAGGATAGCTGTCATCCAGCTATTATTCGTGGGCGGTGTACCAACCGCATCTCCAGCTAACAAGTCGGTGACATAAATGCACAACAGTCACCCTGGCATATTGTGAGTGGAGCTCGATATCTCAACAGCCATGGCCACGATTAGTCCAGAATACACCCAGAGAAGCTAGCTAGTGAGGCAAGCAAATAATAGAAGACAACATACCCGAAAGAACACAATGGCAAACCAAAGTCCATGCAAGGTCACGTGGAGGTGCATGTGGGTTGTAGGGCATTTGCAGGGTGGGGGCAGGTTGCAGGTACTTAAATCTTCCAAGATTTGATCGACAGGAGGCATGAAAATTTGAAACTCATGGGAATAGTGAAATTTCAGCTGTCAGTTTTTTCCCCTTCGACGATACGCGTCAACAGAATTGGATATCCCAAACAAGTGCAATGTGGCCTAAAATGCTTTAAAACACAAATAGGTCAAAGGGCACACTATCGGGTTTGATGCTGTGTATTATTAAATGCAATTACCTTTGGCATACTTATGAGCCATATAGCAAGCAAGTGCATGGAAAAAGAAACAATTCAAAATTGTAAATAGTGTTGGATTTATTAAAATATCTTTGCACATGTACAAATTGCACTTTTCCAACTTCTTCCATTTTAGGGTGAATTTAGATACCAATACCAACAACTATCAATGTTTTAAGACCACCATGCATAAGTCCCAATAGTTTGGAATTTGGATTCTAAATTTTCAATCCGTTTTGGTTTCAACAAATCAAAAGAAAGTTATGGAGTGTGCCCTCAAATCGGTATGCATCACTTTAGCACAACATTGGAGGCCCATTAACCCATGCATAATGATCTCATTTAGGTGTGCCCTTGGGTTGAGAAGAAGCTCATGTAGTGTACTTTAGAATGATTACTTGGTTGCATGTATATATAAAACGAAATTCTGATGTTTTTGAATAAATTGCTATATCCTATAGTCTTCAGGATGCATGCTTCACATGCAACATAGCACTTATAATGCTTATTCCATAATATTTTGCTCTCATGTTCAAGTTTGAAATTGTACTACAACTTGAAGACAAAGTTTACCAAATTCCATTGAGCAATGCATAAGTTATGGGCCATGCAAAGTATCCATACACAGAAAAGTCCCTAAACCTCACCAAAAATGGCTACACCCAAGCAAACAAGGACCCTTTGTTGAAAGAAGAGGGAATATTTGCTCCTAAGCAACATGAAAAAATTTCCTATCGAATGGAAAGAAGTTTGAATCATTGTCAATAGACTGCTTGTGATTGAGTTTTAACAAAAATCCATGCAAACGTGGGTGATTTCTCTTTCCTTAATGGTCTGCACATCTTTTGGTATTGAAATTTGTGGCATTGCTAGTTTCCAAGGATGAATGGCACACTCACACTTCAAGATACTATTGTAGCTACATGCCACTAGCACAGTAGTATAAATGTTAATAGCAACCTTGCTAATGTTTTGAGGCTAACAAATCTAATAATATGGGATAAGGCTCCCATGACTCATCACTATGATTTTAAAGAATTGGATAGGACTTTACAAGACATCATGTCAAGTGACCAACTATTTGGTGGAATGGTAGTGTATTGGGGTGGCGATTTTTGACAGGTTTTGCTAGTGGCTCCAAAGGCAAGCATGAGGAAATGGTTAATTCTACATTATGCAAGTCCAAAATTTGGAGATAGACAAAGGTCTTAAAAATCATAAAAAATGTGCAGGTTCATCAAAGTGGTGACAACACATCAAAGCATGAATTTACACCAAATGTGTAGGTTCTTCAAAGTGATTGTTGTAATTTAGATAAAAATGCTTTTACAAAATAGGTCCTGTTGAGAGTTCACGCTCAACATCATGTGATCATGTGTGCATAGCACCATCACGTGATCATATGTGCATAGCACTAACCTTATAGAGTGCTATAAAGGAAAGGCTTAGATCCCCTAACCCTAACCCTAAAAGGGTTTGTATATATTCTATTTTTTCAACTAAATCTAGTGTACAGTTAGTCATTTGTGGTGTGCTCTCTAGCTGTGCCCTCTCTCCTCATCTCCACTCTTCTCCTCTCCCCTCTTCATATTTTGTCATGGTATCAGAGCATGGTTCTGCCTTCCGCTGAGGTGCCATCCTTCTTGTGAGAGTGATTGAGAGATCGAGAGAGATTGAGTGTTCCATTCTCTTCCATTGAGAGAAACTTTCTGTTCATTTTGGAAGAAATTCCGTCCACTTCCGTTCATTGAGTGTCCATTCCTTTGAAAGATTTCAGTTCTAAGAGAGATCGAGAGTGTTTCTTCTTGAGAGAAAAATAGGGAGAGATTTCCATGGAATAGAGTTAGATACATGCTCCTTCTTGAGAGAAAAATAGGGATAATCCTAACTCTGAGTCCAAAGGCTATCTACAGCTAGTACACCGATTCCCTGCGTGGGCTGCTAGCCTCTCCAAAGACCTCTAATAGAAGGCTCCGGCATGTAAGAGCAAAGGCAACTCTCCATCGGTGACCAAACAACAATGACATCCAGCCAAAGCTCCGAACACACATTGCTCTTACATCGACATCTCTCTGCCAACGCTCCAGTCTCCTATGACTAGAAGCAAACGGGCTCCCACCAGAGTCTCATAGTGATGCTTGCTCTAAACGAGCCCACTGGCAAATCTCAGTAGCCGCAATGACCTCTCAGCTTCAGGTCCCTCTAGCAAAGCTGCTCAATGGAGTGACCAAAAGCTACGATTCCCGACGGACCTCCAACATGGGCAACGACCAACTCCCGACGGACCTCCAACAGCACACCACTCTCCTTCAATAGTCCCTTGGCCACAGAATCTCGAGCGGCAACGAAGAATGGCATAGCTAGCTCCTCTGCAAACGAGCCCTCTAAGGTCTCCCAATGGCTCTCCATCTACTTGAAGGCCATCAATAAGCAGACTGTAGCAAGCAACTTCCAGCAACATTACCTAGCAGCTCCTTGAACCAACAGCTGCTAGCGACGACGCTAGTCCATAGTGCCTCCAAAGCTACCACCCTCCAAAGCCCACAGCGTAGCCTCGACCACATACTATAAGGGAGTCTCCAGTAAGCTTCCTCAATCGACGGCTCTTGCAGCTCCACTACGAATCTACCAACGGCCACTACGAGCTACTGCACAGAGCTCCTTCGCCATTGCTAGCTAGCCAGGCTGAGAGCCCACGACTCACGATAACTCCTTCACCATCGTCAATGGCCCCAATAAGCTCCAACTATGCTCTCCAAACTCCTACATCAATCGTCTACAATGACTACGGGCTCCAAGAGCTCCGTCGCCTCCATCCCACCGATGGCTCCTTAGCACAACGCCTGCAAAGCGTCCCAACGGCCAGCTCCTCTACGCCACAGAGCCTCCATAGCACAGTGCCATCGACGTCTCATCATAGAGCTCCAACGAAGAAGAAGACATAATCTTTGAGATTTCGTTAGAATCTCAAAAGATTTCGATCGTCCTCCTTATGACATGTGGCAGTTACCTTGGTCACCTTATCCTTAGGGTCACCACACCCCAGGGCTTGGTCAAGGACCAACCACGTGGCAGACCTTATCATCCACGTCACCCCTACCAGCTAGACACATTATCACCGACTGCCACATCATCACTGGCAGCCATGTAAGCAAGCCACATCATCAACCATGTCATCATTGCCACATCACCTCTGCCACATCAGTAGTGCCACCTCAGCTGTCCAGTTAGCATTGACCCTCTGCAGGCACAGTCCCTTGTCAGGCACACTGTGCACATAGTTTCCACCTTAGACAGGGCTTCACAGGCACACCTCTTGCTAGGCACAATGCCACATCATCATTGCATGTGACTCACAGTGACACATCATCATTGAGCACCATTTGCACTCCTTTTGTCCCTCCACCTAGATCAAGTCATATCTCTTGATCTAGGAAGAATTTGAGGGTGCTCCAAAAAGGAAGTCGCTCGTTTTTTCGTGCTCTATGCGCTCGTCACGTCATGCACATATTTTGGTGCAAGTTACACTGACATTTGAGCCTCGCCGGCAAAACCACTTCCTTCATGCACATTTGCCTCTACATCGATGCATCTGACCTAGCACTTAAAAAGAACAAAAGAAAAGGAATTATTTGCTGTTCTTTAATCGATTGATGGTTGGTTTAGATCTAGATCAGAGTAGACTAGATCGCCATAAAGGGGATGCTTTGAATTTCCCCAAGTTGCCAATCTAAGCCATGCCCGAAATTCCTGACTAGTACTTACTCGAAGTCAGTCCATATGCTCACATACGGTTTCACGTCATTACATTACCTAAAACCTTACGTTCATCAGTTCAGTGAGTAAACTTCAGAGTACAGAGGCATTGCAAATTGTTTCAATGGGCAGATAGCATTTGATTTCACACACACATGCCACCATTGTAAAGCCTATTCGGCTATCTCACATCATCATGCACATTATTTCAGCCTTGTAAAGCCTCTTGGATATTCTCGGCATCATTGCCACAAGCCTTGTAATACAAATCTGATTTTATATATTGCAGTTCTATCTTCACCGATGGTATAGAGATTTCACTTGGCATAGACACTGTATTTGCAGTCCTTTTAGACCTTGGATATGTTATATATTCAAAATAACTAATTTTAATTAAAAACATAACATTTTCATGTAAGAGTCTTGTGATTTCTATGTAAGAGTAATTTCTAATATGTGTATTAGAAAAAATTAGTAATTTCATGGTTAGTATTTGCTGCCGCTATGGGGAATTCGCTATGTAACACACCCCTACATCACGTGCATTCAATACAAGGGAATTTTAGTACACCTTTTGTACATATATTTTCTATAAATCCATAAGAAAATAGAGCCCCTTTTGTTGCTATGCGCATATTCCTTAGTGAACTCTTGGGGTAATTGCATAGTCAATGATTGTGTAAATGATTCTTTTATGTTAGTATGTGTGTCATTTAATATTTTTATTAAATTATTTTATGTTTCATGGTGTTGGAAAACTTTCCACCTATGCACATTGGACTAAGTAGATGTGAAGGAAAATTCCCAATGCAAGTCATGGGCGGTTTGCTTCATACAAAAGTAGACTATCATGTGGATTTAATATGTATATTAGAAATCCTTATCTATAAAATTTGAGTTAAAAAAATGGCCCATTTTTTTGTACAAACTTATAATTTTTTTTTCAGGATCCATTTAAAATCTCATTTAAGTATTCCTATTACATCCAAAAACCAATTAAAGTATTCCTTCTATTGAACTCATGTGATAGGCATCTAAATTCATTCTCAATGAAACCCCCGAGATTAAGCCTGAGATGTAGGTGCAGACCTCAATGCATGTTAATGACTGATTGTGCATTGAGATTCAAAACCTTCAACATTGAGATATGCACTAGCAAGGGAGAATGAAGACAATTTAGAGAGATGGCTTTCATGAACTCAAGGTACAATTCACGTGAGGTGGGCATCATGGACATGTGTAGAAAGAAGATAGTTTTTGGTCTAGAGAATGCTCCGTCTACCCTCAGTGCGGTCAGTCATGGGATGCCTTCCCGCACTTGCATGTAGCCTAGTTGGTGGTGTCCCAACTCTATCTGAAGCCGTCCAGCCATCAGGCCACACATTGTTAGATATCAATGCTCCACTCTCATGTAACTACGCGGGAGCTAGCTAACTCTACTTGTAAGCCCCCCCATATGAGGAGAAGGCATTTGAGTAGCTCGGTTATTTGGTAGGTCCTGGTTTGGACACCAGATGGGGGCCATGGGTGGCCCGATGGCTCGACGGCTTCAGATAGAGTTGGCACACCACCAACTAGGCTACATGCAAGTGTGGGAAGGCATCCCATGACTGACCGCACTAAGGGTAGATGGAGCATTTCCTAGGGCAGCTCACTGTCGAGTTGCGGGGCCCGTTTAGAGCCTCACATGATCCCAGATAACTCTGGGCTGAATGGAGACCATAGGTTAGTTGCTCTATTTTGCACACCGGTTCTATCGTGTGGTCGGTGGCCTATTTTAGGACTGACCCCCAGTCGGCCGTTTTGGGTGGACTGGGTCGATCACCCAACTGGCTCTAACCGACTACTTGTGGTGGCTATATAAGAGCAAGCCCGTGAAGCCCATTTCATCACTAGCTATAGCAACCCTGATTCCTTAACATCCAGCCTCCGTCTTCTACTGTTTCCAGCTCGCCATTGAAGCTTCTTTCGTAGGAGCGCACAGCTAGGAGGCAGTGCCATCTATTTTATCAGTTTTATAGTAATCAAATTTTTGATTCTCCATACTATCTATTTTCTCTCTTGCGTATGAGATCCTGTTATCTGTTAAGCATACACATTGTATTGTTTTCTTACATGGTATCAGACCTAGACTCTAGCAAGAAGATTTGGTAGTGTGTTTTTGTTTGCGAGCAGATTGTGAGAGATGGCCCAGCCCGCAAGACTACGAATCTTGCCATTTGGCGAAAGCGAAAAGTTGGACGGCACTAACTATCCACTCTGGAAGTTCAAGATGAAGACCATCCTAAGCACATACGAGCTTTGCGATACTGCTAATGGGGTGGAATTGAAACCAGTTCCGAGATCGAATCCGGCCAATACAGCACAACAAATAGTACCAACTGCGGATGAGATTCTCGCATGGATAAGAAGAAATGCAGATGCACTGTGTTCTATTGTCTGCAGTGTAAGTGACTCTGTCATGGCATTAATTCAACATGTCACCACAGCGCGGTCTTGAAAAATCAGTACAAGACCATGAATCAGACGTGGATTCAGAATCTAGAGACTCAACTCGCGAACGAGAAACTGTCCGAGTCTGAAATGGTAGAGAAGTTCATCACCAGGGTGGAGAATCTATGCGATTAGATGACTATGATTGGCATCACCATCACCAGCGAGAATCTAGCATGAAGGTGCATACGGATTCTCCCACCAAAGTATGACGGTCTTGTTACGACGTTGAATACGTAGAATAGAAATCTGCCCCTCAACTTTGAGGATTTTAGCGCAATGCTTTTGGAGGAGGAGATGTGTCAAAAGACGAGGACTAGAGAAGATTCGGCTTTCTACGTCGGATCAAAGAAAGGTAAGGGTAAGGACTCTAGTAACCCATCTTCTTCTACTGATAAAAAGAGAAAGAAGAAGATCAAGTGCTTCTATTGCAACAAGGCAGGGCACAAGCAGAATGAGTGCCAAAAGAAGATTGCAGATGAGAAGGAGTAAAGAAAGAGTCCAGCAATAGCATGCAGGCAGTACCAGTAGAGCTATTCATAGCAATTGAGGAGATTAGCATGGAGGCAGTTCATGTACCTATGGATGAACCATGGATTATTGACAATGGTGCATCGTGCCACATGACCAATCAGAAGGACTGGTATACCTCTCTACAGCCGGTAGGGAATGACATCCTGGTAGCAATCGGTAATGATACAAAATGTCCAATAAAAGAAAAAGGTACGATTGCTCTCAAGTCAGATGGAGTTGTAAAATAGTTATTTGATGTTCTTTATGTGCCAGATATCAAGAGGAACTTGTTGTCTATTTCTGCGATCATGGATCGGGACCTCAAAGTTCACTTCGATAAGAATGGCGCACAGATTTTGGATCTTCAAAGGAAGGTCATTGGTAAAGGTACACGGTGCAACAACATCTATGAACTCTCAGCTTTCAGTGCTCGAGCGGATGTGAAGAACACTAAGCTATGGCATGAGAGATTTGGTCATCTAAACCTTAGTTCTTTAAAGGAGATGCATAAAAGTGGAATGATTGCAGACCTACCAGAAATTACAGATTTGCCCGATGTATGTGAAGCTTGCATGATGGGTAGGCAACATCGACATCCCTTTCCTAAACAGGCCAATAGGGCAAAGGCTCCTCTAGAGCTCTCTCACATGGACCTCTACAGAAAGATGGAGACGGAAGCTTTGGGTGGTTCCTACTACTTCATGACGCTGATCGATGACTACAATAGAAGGATATGGATATACTTCTTGAAGACTAAAGATGAGGTTTTTAGTAAGTTCAAGGAATGGCATGTAATGGTCAAGAAAGAATCGGGGAGGAAGGTGAAGAAGGTGAGATCAGACAGAGGTGGAGAGTTCACATCAAGTGAATTCAAAAGTTACTACAAAAGTCATGAGATCAAGAGGCAGAAGCCCCCGCCACATACATCACAGCAAAATGGACTAGCAGAGCGCAAGATGCGCATCATCTGTGAAATGGGCAGGAGTATGATGAAATGGAAAGATTTGCCAAAGACTTTCTCGGCTGAAGCACGTAACACTACAGTTAACATTCTGAATCGTAGCTACACGAAGGCTATGAATGGGATGACTCCATTGTAGGCCTTTTCTGGTAAGAAACCTTCTGTTGCACATTTCAGAGTTTTTGGATATGACTATTTTGTGCATGTCCCTAATGCTAACAATACCAAATGGGAACCAAAGAGCCGGAAGTGTATTTTCTTGGGCTACGGTGAAGAGGCGAAGGGTTACCATCTCTATAACCCTATAACCAAGAAGGTAATTATAAGTTGTGATGTGGTCTTCTCAGAACAACCACATCAATTGGAGGAGGATGTTTCCTTCCTAGACAACTAGGACCAGGATATCCATCCACCAAAATGTGAGGTAATCGGCACCAAGTGGGTGTACAAGACTAAGTACAAGTCCAACGGCATGTTGGATAAGTACAAGGCTCGGCTCATGGCAAAAGGATTTGCACAAGTACATGGTTTTGATTATCATGATACTTTTGCTCCCACAGCTTGACTAACCACAATTCGCAGTGTTTTGGCTTTAGCTACCCAGAGAAGTTGGCCCGTGTTTCAGATGGATGTAAAATCTACCTTTTTGAATGGAGATCTCAAGGAGGAGGTATACGTGGAACAATTACCAGGTTTTGAGATCCCTGGTTCAGAAGGTAAAGTCTATAAACTGAAGAAGGCACTTTATGGGCTGAAACAGGCCCCACGAGCATGGTACCAGCAAATTGATGCCTACTTTCTGCAAAATGGGTTTAGGAGGAGCCCATCTGATGCAAATTTGTATATCTTCAGAGAAGGAGGTAGGTGTATGATCATGGTCCTTTATGTGGATGACCTTGTCATAACAGGGAACCATGAAGAGAAGATATCGTAGATAAAGCATTTGCTAGGAAGAGAGTTTGAAATGATAGACCTCGGACTGATGCATTTCTGTTTGGGGATTGAAGTTTGGCAAGAGCCGAAACAGATCTTCATTTCACAACTGAAGTATGCTGGAGAGATACTGAAGGCATTTGGCATGGCTGAGTGCAAGACAGTTGGTACCCCTATGGAGGTTGACATGAAGCTCTCAAACGAGGATTCATCACCACTGGTGGATGAAGTGAAGTACAGAAGGCTTGTGGGTAGCTTGATTTACTTGTGCAACACACGGCCGAACATCAATTTTGCAACTGGTGTACTAAGCAGGTTTTCCAATAAGCCTCGGGAGAACCATTGGAGGGTAGGGATGCGGGTGCTAAAATACATCAAAGGCACACTTGGTTATGGCATCACCTATACCAAGGGCAACATCTTGACCGGATTCTGTGACTCGGATTGGGCAGGAGACGTGGACAGTAGGAGATCAGTGACAGGTTATTGTTTCTCACTTGGATCAGGAGCTGTGTCATGGGTCAGCAAGAAGCAACCCACAGTTGCTCTTTCTTCTACCGAGGCCAAGTACAAATCAGCATGCTTTGCTTCTTGCGAGGCAGTGTGGTTTAGGAGGATTTTAGGGGACATGGGTGCAGTGCAGAACAAGCCTATGCAGTTATCATGTGACAATCAAAGTTGCATGGCGATTGCAAAGAACCCTGTGTTCCACGCTCGTACAAAACACATTGATATTCAATATCACTTTGTACGTGAGCTCATCATGGATGGAGAGGTCGACTTGGTGTACTGTCGGACTAAGAGAATGCTGCGGACATCTTCACAAAGGCTCTTGGAAGAGACTTTCTAGAGAAGCATCTTCATCGACTTGGCATTGGGTCAAAAAAGTAAGTTCACTTGCAGGTGGACATTGAGGGGGGGTGTTAGATATCAATGCTCCACTCTCGTGTAACTATGCGGGAACCAGCTAACTCTACTTGTAAGCCCCCCCATATGAGGAGAAGGCATTTGAGTAGCTCGGTTATCCAGTAGGTCCTGGTTTGGACACCAGATCGGGGCCATGTGTGGCCTGATGCCTGGATGGCTTTAGATACAGTTGGCACACCACCAACTAGGATACATGCAAGTGCGGGAAGGCATCCCATGATTGACTGCACTGACCCAATTGGCTCTAACTGGCTACTTGTGCTGGCTATATAAGAGCAAGCCCGTGAAGCCCATTTCATCACTCGCTACAGCAAACCTGATTCCTTAGCATCCAGCCTCCGTCTTCTACTGTTTCCAGCTCGCCATCGAAGCTTCTTTCACAGGAGCGCATGGCTAGGAGGGAGCACCATCTATTGTATCAGTTTTATAGTAATCAAATTTTTGATTCTCCATACTATCTATTTTCTCTCTTGCATACGAGGTCCTGTTATCTGTTGAGCATAGACATTGTATTGTTTTCTTACACACATGGCCCCCATCTGGTGTCCAAACTAGGACCTACCGGATAACCGAGCTACTCAAATGCCTTCTCCTCATATGGGGGGCTTATTAGTAGAGTTAGTTGGTTCTCGCATAGTTACACGAGAGTGGAGCATTGATATCTAGCACTTATAAGGTTATTTTCAAATTAGATATAAGTAGAGGGCCAAGAGAAAGGGGGCTACTAAGGAAGTAACAAGGGTATTGCCCGATAAGTTAAGCTAGTAGCAGTGGCCATGGAAATAGCTAAGGTGTTTATGTATTGAGAAGCAACTTTAATGGGATAACTAATAAACCAGTTCACGTAAATCCTATGGGAAACATGTTAATTAACATCAAAGGTTCAAGAAATTAATAACTAATTGGGGGACTAGGACCAATAACTAAAGTAACTAAAATATTAAACCAAACTAACAAGTATGTAATCATATGTACAATAAGAAAAAGAAACTAACTCACTAGTGAAAGTAGGGGTATAATGTTCATAGAACTGGGTTAAAGGGGGCTATAGTAGGTAAGGGAATATATATATATATATATATATATGGAGAGAGAGAGAGAGAGAGAGAGAGAGAGATTTTCATTTAGGATGCATAAAGGAAGGGGGGGAAAGAAAAATGGGTGGAAACAAGTCAAGCTATCTTTGAAAATTGATTTAACCACTTTCTAAGGGACAAGGGGAAAAATAAAAGAATTATTGAGAACAAGGGGGGAAGAGTTAAGTTCATTAGTGTGTTCTTGTGTGTGTGAGTGTATATTGAGTGTAAGGAGGGGGTTAGGGTTCCTATGTGAGTGAGTGAACAAAATGTGTGTATATTGAAGAAGTGGGAATATGTAGATATGGTACTGAACCTCATATATCGAGATACTGTACTAGTTTTGGCTCGAGTTTTAGGTGTTATTACGAGCTTGTGCACACACATGTAGGGAGAGATTTTGAGATGTGTTGTGGTATAAGGATTCTTGTTCTTGTGCTAAGTATGGCATTGAGATTATAGAGTTTTTGGAAGGAGTGCCTTGGTGCTGCCAAGAGTTTTCCATATGTTGTTGCAAGCTACAGGTTTATAAGATTGCTACCAAGTCCAAGAATATTTTCATGCATTAAGAAGCAAGTGTTCGGAAATATTTGAAGGAAGAGCTAAGGGCCTAATGTGGGAGAAGTGATAGTAAATTGATTTACAAGATTTATAGGTGTACCAGAGACATGCTCAAAGTTTCTATGGGCAACCAAATGCTTTGTTCAAGTAGAAGAGAGCTTCCTAGTATGTACTCCAGTGGGGTTTTCCTACAAGTTTTGTGATGCCTTTTGGTTTTGTTGTGTGATTTCATGATTATATTGCCTTCTTGCTTCAAAGTTATTTGATCTTGTGGTTTATAAGGAGTTGATGTATGGATATGCTCAAGTTCTACATGAAACATTACATAACTTTAATTCTATAAATTTATTTTCATTGTTTCTCTACCTATCCTATCACATTTTTGGTCCCTCCTCAGAGGATCAACTTCCATACCATTATTTTACAAGACAAGTTGTTCTAGATGCTATTGGAAGGGTCAAACATGACATCAAACCTACCTTTGTTTCATGGAAATCCAACTGAAGATGTAGAGAGGTTTGTGGATTCGTTTAAGATCACATGTCTTTTGAAGGATATTGAAGATGCTTCATGCTACAAAGCATGCTTTTTAGAGTTTTTTGAGAAAGTGGAAGATCCCTCTCCATTCTTTGGCATGATATCTGGGGCTTAACCCAATATGAACAAGAACTTGTTGAAGATTACACAAATATTTTCAATAGCTTATGGTATAGATGGTGTGTGGGTCTTAGAGATGAGAAACCTCTAGAAATTCTAAAAGGGAATCGGTATGTTGCAAGGATGAGAGAGCCATTTCATATCAAGGTAGAGTCAAAGTGTCCAAGAACCTTTAACCAGGCACTAGAAATTGCAAGAACAAAAATAATAGAGGCTACATAAACTAAGCCTCAAGATTGTGCCAGCTTTGGAAGGGAAGTATTTACCATGTGTATCTATGTGGTAAATTACTCTTTTAAATGTACCAAATGGAAAAAAACTTAAGGATTAATCTCTTTTGTCAACACAACTTGTGTGTGATATTAGTGCATTGCCAAAGAATCAGCAAGGTATTCATGATCACATGTTAAAGTTAGCAAAAGTGGATCATGAGGCTTATCTAACTATTGTTCTCAATGTGTATCCACAAAATAATGGAGAGGAGAAGTGAGACAGTAGGATCTTATCACTTAATAATGTGTAGAGACTTCATATGAGCCAAGTTATGTCTTTAAAGAAGATGGTGTTTCTCCTTTTCCATTTGCTAATTGTTGTGCAAATTTCATATGTGAAGGTGAAGTTCCAAGTCACAATGACATTCTGAAATCCATAGACATCATCGAGAAAGAACATAAACATCATGTGTTCAATATTGTGCATAGCACTAACACATAGAGTGCTATAAAGGAAAGGATTAGATACCATAACCCTAACCCTAAAAGGGTTTGTATAAATTCTACATTTGCAACTAAATCTATATTTCTATATTCTATATTTAGATACCCTAGCCCTAACACTAACGCTAAATGTAAAAGGGTTTATGTATATTCTAAATTTTTAACTGAGTCTAGTGTACGGTTAGTTATTTGTGGTGTGCTCTCTAGTTGTGCCCTCTCTCATCATCTCCACTCTTCTCTTCTACTGTCTCCATATTTGTTCATGGTATTATAGCTCCCTTGCCTTCCGATGAGGTATTGAGATCCTAGTGCGAGAGAGATTGATTAAGACATTCAGACTGTTCATTCCATTCTTCTCTTCTGTGAGAGAAAATTCCATTCATTTCTTTGAGGATTTTGGTTTGTGGTTTCTTCATTTTGACTAAGAGAGTATTTTGTGAGTGTTTACCAAGTATTCTGTGAGTGTTCATTCCATTGCCAAGAATTTCAGTTGAGAAAAATAGGGTGAGATTTTTCTATTCTCTGAGAGAGATAGGGAGGGACTATTTTATGTTACTAAGTGAGAGGCTTATTGGGGAAGAGAGAGACTATTTTAGGCTTTCATCAACTCAGACTTTCATCATAGTAGCATCCTCAAATGAACCCACAGAAAAGAGCTTAGGCTATGGTTGGGCGAGCCGCCAAAGAGGCATTCGAACTTTGAAGTATTTTGAAGCCGCTCTAGCCATGAACCTTTGAGATGCAACAAGAGTTAACAGAGGCCTCCATCTACACCTAAGTAAAAACAAACCTTGCACATCTATATATAGCACCTCCCATTGACCAACTTGAAGCTAGAACTTGCAAATTAGAGGTGACCTCGAAGCCTCAATGACCTCACCATCTACCTACAAAGTCTTCACATGCAAGACTCCTAGCAATTGACATGACAATGAACACAGCAAGCCGTCACCATCAACAACTAAGCTAAGGAAACCTGTAAGGCAAGCTCATCATGGATGACTAGAAACATGCAAATACTACACGGCCAAATTGATCCCATCTACAATGTAGCAGCAACATGCTCGGGACTTCAAGGCTTCAATGACCTTGACTAGCTCACAGGATTCCAAGGCTACAACATGCATCACCGACAGCCATCGAGCTCCTAAGTCCTCATTGTAGGACCAAACACAAGGAGGCAACCAAAACGTGCAACTCCTCCATGAACTGCTCTACATATGATGCCTGAGGCCACCACCAAATATCCTGGCTCCAACACTTGACTCTAGTAGGAGATGCTTGAAGAACCTGGCGCCTTCTACTAGCAGCCAACCACACACCTCTAGCTATCAGTGACCTATTAGCTTCCAACATCTCCATTGACCCACACCATCTACATAGCTTTGTCAAGCTCCTTCAACCTTGTGACTCGGCCAACACAGGACCTCTCTAGCCTCCATCAATGCGTCTTTGCTTTGAAAGACCTCTCCATTAGCAGCTCCCATGACTACCTCGACAATAGAATTTGAAGTATTCCATCAACATCTGCAAAAGATTCTAGAGCATCTCCTTCTAACAAGTGGCATCATCTCTTGAGGATAGGGTTGGTCAGTGAAACCTTGAGTCAAGTTAATGGTCTACCTTATGACACTTGGTGGATTGGTCTCCACACCCTAGGGTTAGTTAAGTTCTTAACTTGTGGCACCCTTATCTTGCCACATCATCTTATCTACCATGTCACTCGACCATGTCATCTGACCACGTAGTTGACATATCACCAGTGATATGTTATCCAGTCCATGTCATTACACTACCGTGTCAGCAGACCTAGACATGTCAGCATACTGACATCAGCTACCACATCAGCACACTGACATTAGCTACCACATCACCTTGTCCACATCACCTGCCATGTTAGAAGCTATAATCAGCATTGACCAGCCAAAGTGCCATGTGGACTGTCCACCTTATCTGCCACCTCATCTACCCAGTGGCACACAGTCTCTTGCCAAGCACACTAGCCTCTACAGAGGAACTGCATGTGCACAGATGTGACACCTCATTAGGGATCCACTGGCACACCCCTTGGCAAGCACACCTCTACATGTGAACATAGTGGCCACACCTCTACATGTGAACGTAGTGGCCACATCACTGCCACATCATCATTTGCACCCTTTTTGCCCCTCCACCTAGATCGAGCCGTATCTCTTGATCTAGGAAGAATTTGAGGGCGCTCTGAAAAGAAAAAATGCTTGATTTTTTGTGCTTTATGTGCATCACATCACATGCACATTTAGTGCAAGTATCACACAAACTTTTGGTCTTGGTGACAAATCCATGCACATCAGCCTCTACATCGACGCATCTGACACCTAAAATGAACCAAGAAAAGAAATTATTTTTTACTTTCTCATCGCTCAACAGTTAGTCCAGATATAGTTTAGAATATATTAGACTATCCATAGTGGAGAGAACTCCAAAGTAGCCAATCAAAGACATGCCAAAAAATTCCTAAATAGTTTCTACTTGGAGTCAGTCCCTTCGCTCACATGTGGTTTCACATCATTACATTTCGTGAAACCTAACATTCCATAGTTTAGTGAGCAGAATTTGGAGTGTGAAGAGAAATTGACCGATTGATCAAAGGTAAGATTGCACATGATTTGACTTTACACACACATGCCAACATTGTAAAGCCTATTTGGCTATTTTTCTGGCATTGTGCACATTGTTTCACACCTTGTAAAGCCTCTTGGCTATTCCTGGCATCATTTGCCACAAGCCTTGTAACATATTCGATTATATATTGTAGTTATATCTTCACTAATAGCTCAGATTGCACTTGATACGATCAATGTATTGCAACTAATTCAGACATTGATGTCATAGGCACTTTGAGTACATTTCTTACACTATGTCTACAACTAGAAACCTCAATTTGAAGGCATCCACTAAACTAGACAATTCCCATTACGGCACATGGAAATACCGAATGGAGACCATTCTTGTAATTCAAGACAAATGAGAGTTCTATGAGTCTACACTGAGACCACTGGATGATATACCCAGTAGTAGCTCCACTCCCATTGTTGCCACATCACCATCAGTTGGAATCTATAGTTGCACCACCAGTGACCACACCTGTAGTAGATCCTGCTATTGCATGAGCATAGTCAGAATGGGAAAGAAAGATAAATATGCATACCATTTGATTAAGAAGAATGTACAAGATGTCATGCTAGGACAACTCAACACAGTCAAGACATCAAAAGAAGCATGGGATATGTTTGCAACTCTTTACGAGTATAAGAACACTTCCATGATTCTCACATTGAGAAATTAGACAAATCAAAGCTTCTGCAATAGCAATGAAACTAGTCATGTTTACATACTCAGGATCAAGGATTATAACAATCAACTCGTAGCCACAAGAGAGACCATGAGTCCCATAGAAATGGTTCAAGTTATCCTCAATGGACTAGGAGAGGGATATGAGAATCTGGTCCAAAGTTATTCCATTCAACATAAAATTCCAACACTGGAAGAACTATAGTCAACGTTACTTGGTGAAGAACTCAGGTCACAAGCCATTCATGCATGCAAAGGTCATTCCAATGATCAATCATTCACGGCTTCAGATAGAAGTAGAGGCAAAGGAAGAGGCAAAGGTAGTGGTAGATTATTTTAGCAAAGTGGTCATCATCAACAAAAAATTCATAAGCAAAGTCAGCATCAGCATTAGCAACCAAGAGGAAATCATTCAAATAGAGGAAGATTCCATGGAAGGGGGAATGCATCCACCAATGTGTCAAACATTCAGTGCAATTATTGTCAGAAGTTTGGACACTATGAAAGAGATTGTTACAAGAAGTAGTATGAAATCCAAGGCGGTCAATCTAGCAGCAATGAAGGGAATTTCCATGGAAGAGGAAATCATCATGGCGGACATTCAAGTCATAGTCATTATGCTAATGAACCTGAGAATATGTTTCTTGCAAGCAAGGATATGCACACTGATATAGCGAATCTTGACATAGATTACAATTCAAAAGGGAAATGTAGTTATCAAGTTGATCAAGAAAACCAGGACCCATCATGCCTAAATGCAACAAGAAGCTAAGAATATGCATTAACTTAAAGAATGTGAATCCCACCATAATCAGGGATCACTATCCCCTACCCTTAATAGAAATAGTGTTGGAAAAGGTGACAGATTCCGAGATATACAGCTTCTTGGATGGCTTTAGTGGCTATAACCAAGTGCAAATTGCTCCTGCAGACCAATCAAAAACAACATTTGCTACAAAATGGGGTATATTTGCCTATAGAGTCATGCTATTTAACCTTTATAATGCCCCGGTCACATTCCAATGAGTCATGTTCACAGCTTTCAAGTCCTTTCTGAATAAGTTTCTGACAAAATATGAAGAGGGGAGAGGAGAAGAGTGGAGATGAGGAGAGAGGGCACAGCTAGAGAGCACACCACAAATGACTAACTGTACACTAGAATTAGTTGAAAAAATAGAATATATACAAACCCTTTTAGGGTTAGGGTTAGGGGATCTAACCCTTTCCTTTATAGCACTCTATAAGGTTAGTGCTATGCACATCATATGATCACGTGATGGTGCTATGCACACATGATCACATGATGTTGAGCGTGAACTCTCAACACCTTCCCTCAAGATCAACATCATGAAGTAGGCCTTCCCTCAAGATGATGATTCTAGGGAATCGAAGAAGGACTGAGCATTACATTCCATCACACCCCTTTAATGGGAATGTCCTTCCTCTGCATCAAACCAAGAGCTAGTCAGTGTTTCTCGAATAGCTCTTTACCGAGTGGTTTGGTAAAGATGTCTGCAACATTTTCTTTGCTATCACAATGCTGCAGTGTGATGTCACCAAGTAACACTCTTTCTCTGATGAAGTGCTCTCTGACATCAATGTGCTTTGTTCTGGAGTGATATACTGGATTTTTGGCTAATGCTTGAGCCGATTGATTATCACAGTATATTGTTGTTGGCTTTGACTCATCAAAGTAATCTATTTCTGACAATAGTCTTCTGAGCCATATAGCCTCACATGCACCTGTAGTGAGTGCTCTATATTCTGCTTCAGTTGAAGACAAAGAAACAGTTGGCTGTTTATTGGACAACCATGATATAGCACCTTGACCAAGGAAAAATGCATATCCCTGTGTCGATCTCCTGGTCTCATGATCTCCAGCATAGTCACTATCATAGTATCCATGCATCCATGGATGACTTCCTCTGTATTCTATCCCAAATTGTGTTGTACCTCTGATGTATCTCAAGACTCTTTTGGCTGCATTCCAGTGAGACTGTTTTGGATTTGCCATAAATTGTGCTAGTGAGCTTACTGCATAACAAATATCTGGCCGTGTGATTGTCAGATATATAAGAGATCCAATGAGTTGCCTGTAGTATCTGTCATTGACTGTAGGCTTTTCTAAATCTTTAGTAAGTTTCAAACTCTGTTCCATGGGAGTGGCTGCAATCTTGCAATCTGCCATATGAAACTTCTTCAGGAGATTGTCAACATATTTGAGCTGACTCATGAATGTGCTATCTGAATCTCTCCAGAACTCAATTCCAAGACAATAGTGCATAAGTCCAAGTTCTTTCATGTCAAACTCTGCAGATAAGTCTTGTTTTAATTTTTTGATGAAGCTATCCTTGCTTCCTGTCACAATCAGATCATCTACGTACAAAAGTGCAATAGTAATATCTTCCCCTTGAACTTTGTAGTAGAGAGTATGATCTGCATTGGACTTCATGTATCCCAGATCAGCAAAATACTTGTCAATTCTGCTGTACCAACTTCTGGGTGCTTGCTTTAAGCCGTAGAGACTTTTCCTGAGATGGCAAACCTTGTTCTCTTTTCCTGGTTCAACATAACCGGCTGGTTGTTGCATGTAGACTTCCTCGTCTAGATAACCATTGAGAAATGCGTTCTTGACATCGAGCTGATACACATTCCATTTGCTGAGTGTCGCTAGTGATATCAAGAACCGTATGGAATCCATCTTTGCGACTAGAGCATAAGTCTCATCATAATCTTGGCCATATTGTTGTGCAAATCCTTTTGCAACTAATCTGGCTTTGTATCTCTGAATACTGCCATCTGGATTATACTTCACTTTGTATACCCATTTGTTGGCTATGGCCTTCTTTCCTGGTGGAAGGTCGCATAATTCCCAAGTGTTATTTTTATACAAAGCATCCATTTCTTCATTCATAGCAGTTTGCCATTCTGGCTTATCTACTGCATCTTCGAAGTACACTGGCTCTTCTGTAGCCATGATGGTAGTCATAAGAGCATAGTTGGTGGTTTCCACCTGAATTGCTTTGCCTTTCTGAGCATATGTCAATCTGGCTGGTGGTCTGCTTTCCCTAGTAGACCGTCTGAGCTACTGTGGCGCTGATTGGGGTGTTGCTGGAAATTCTTGCTCTTCTTCATCAACCTGTTCTGTAGGTGACTGTGAAGTCGATGCTTCTATCTCCTGTGTAGGTGAGGTTTTCCATTCTGATTCCTCATCGAAGATTACATCTCTGGAGATAATGACTTTGCGGTTGATGGGATCATACAATTTGTATGCTTTGCTTTCTTCACTGTAGCCAACCATGATGCATTTGCGTGATTTCGCATCCAATTTCCTGCAATGATCATCATATATGTGGGCATATGCTATGCAACCAAATATGCGGAGATGCCCAATGCGTGGCTTGTGTCCAGTGAATGCTTCATAAGGAGTCATACCTTGTATCGGTTCGGTAGGAAGCCGATTAAGCAAGTAGTTAGCTGTAGCTATTGCTTCTACCCAATACTGATTCGGAAGATGCTTTTCACTAAGCATTGCTCTAGCACTGTCTGCTAAAGTCCCATTCTTCCTTTCAGCTCTTGCATTCTGGTGAGGAGTATCTGCACATGTGAATTGTCTTCGAATGCCGTGATTTTTGCAAAAGTTCATGAATGCTGAAGACATATATTCACCTCCTCTGTCTGATCTCATGACCTTGATCTTTCTGCCTGTTTGGTTTTCTACCATGGCTTTGAATTCTTGAAATCTGGCAAATACTTTAGATTTCTCTTTCAGAAAGTAGACCCAACAATATCTGCTGTAGTCGTCGATGAAGGTCAAGTAATAAAGTGAACCATTGATGCTGCGGGTCTGAGCATAACCCCATACATCTGTATGAATCAAATCAAGGATACCTCGTGCACGAGAGGTACTTCTGACAAAGTTGGTTCGCTTTTGTTTGTCGAAGCAGCATGCTTCACAAACTTTTCCAAGAAACTGTAGCTTCGGAATCCCAATTGCCATATTTTGATTCCTGATATCTAATAAGTACTTGAAGGTGACATGACCATATCTCTTGTGCCATTTTGCAGATAGTGGCATCTATTGCATTTGAGCTGACATGGCATGCTTATCTGGTATTGTAGCTAGCATCCTGTATAAGCGTCCTTCCTTGACACCTTTTGCTACTAGCTGACCTCTTTTGGATTTGTCTCTGATAGTGCATTCATCACCATCGAAGATGACTTTGTAGTTGTGTTCCGTCATTTGACCTACTGACAAAAGGTTCTTGCTGAGCTTCGGAACATAGAGCACATCTTTGACTAATCCTTTTGTACTAGTGAAATTGTTCATAGGGATAACACCTGTCCCTTGAACCGGATTCGGTGTATTGTCTGCTGTGTAGATGACATTCTTTTGACCTTCTAATGGCTTCATTTCTGTGAACCATTCCTGATGATTTGTCATATGAGATGATGCACCGCTGTCGATGTACCAAGGATCCTATTCCACTTGGTCGACTTGATAACTAAAATCCTCTTTAGGATTGAAATCAGTGTCTAGGTGCATTGTATCAGTCTGATGCAATTCCTCACTTGCAAGAAACATATTGCCATGTTCATTTGCAAAATGACTGTGACTAGAATGTCCACCACGATAATTTCCTCTTCCTCGGGAATTCCCTCAATTACTACTGGATTGACCGCCTTGGTCATACTGCTTCTTGCGGCAATCTCTTTCATAGTGTCCAAACTTGTGACAGTAGTTGCATTGAATGTTTGACACATTGGTGGATGCATTCCCTCGTCCTTGGAATCTTCCTCGGTTGGAATGATTTCCTCTTTGTTGATTCTGATGTTGCTGAGGATGATGCTGATGCTGATGTTGATTTTGACTTTGTTGATGATGACCACTTTTCTGATATGATCTACCTCTGTTTCTACCTTTGCCTCTACTTCTATTTGAAGTTGTGAATGCCTGATCATTAGAATGACCTTTACGTGCTTGAATGGCCTGAGTCCTGAGTTCTTCACCAAGTAGAACTGACTGAAGTTCTTCCAGTGTTGGAATTTGCCGTTGGATGGCAATACTCTAGACTAGATTCTCATATCCTTCTCCTAGTCCATTCAGGATTACTTGAACCATTTTTGCGGGATTCATAGTCTCTCTTGCTGCTGCAAGTTGATTGTTGTAGTCTTTGATGTAGAGTACATAAGCATGACTGGTTTCACTGCTATTGCGGTAACTCTGGTTGATCTGGTTTCTCAAGGTGAGAATCCTGGATGTGTTCTTGGACTCGTAGAGAGCTGCGAACATATCCCATGCTTCTTTTGATGTCTTGACTGTGTTGAGCTGTCCTAGCATGACATCTTGCACATTCTGCTTGATCAGGTGATAGGCATACTTGTCTTTCTTATCCCATTCTGCTTGAGCTCGGGCAATGGCAGGATTTGCTATTGGTGCGGAAACTGATGGTGTAGATGTAGATCCCGATGTAGATCCCGTTGCTGGTGCTGTGACAACAGATGGAGTAGAGCTACTGGTGGCTGGATCGGCCAATGGTCTAGGTGTAGATCCATCGACATACTCCCATTTGTCTTGAAGCACAAGAATGGTCTCCATTCGGTATTTCCATGTACCATAATTGGAGTTGTCTAACTTAGCAGATGCCTCCAGATTGAGGTTGCTAGTCGACATGGTGCAAACAATGTACTCAAAAGTGTCTTGAAAAAAACTCTGTATGAATCAACTGCAAATACACTGAAGATGCCAAGTGAAATCTCTGTACCGTCGGTGAAGATAACTACAGTAAATAAGATCTGACCTGTGTTACAAGGCTTGTGGCAATGATGCCGGGAATAGCCAAGAGGCTTTACAAGGCTGAAAAAATGATGTGCACGATGCCGTGAGATAGCCAAATAGGCTTTACAATGGTGGCATGTGTGTGTGAAATCAAGTGCTATCTGCCCACTAAATCAATCTGCAATGCCTCTGAACTCTGAAATCTGCTCACTGAACTGATGAACGTAAGGTTTCAGGTAATGTAATGATGTGAAATCGGATGTGAGCATATGGACTAACTCCGAGTAGGTACTAGTCGGGAATTTCGGGCATGGCTTAGATTGGCAACTTGGGGAATTCAAAGCGTCCCCTCTATGGCGATCTAGTCTACTCTGATCTAGATCTAAACCAACCGTCGATCAATGAAAGAGCAGCAAATAATTCCTTTTCCTTTGTTCTTTTTAAGTGCTGGGTCAGATGCGTTGATGTAGAGGCAAATGTGCGTGAAGGAAGTGGTTTTGTCGGCGAGGCTTAAATGTGAGTGTAACTTGCACCGAAATGTGCACATGATGTAATGAGCGGATAGAGCACAAAAAATCGAGCGACTTTCCTTTTTGGAGCACCCTCAAATTCTTCCTGGATCAAGAGATATGACTTGATCTAGGTGGAGGGGCAAAAGGAGTGCAAATGGTGCTCAATGATGATGTGTCACTGTGAGTCACATGCAGTGATGATGTGGCACTGTGCTTAGCAAGAGGTGTGCCAGTGAAGCTCTGTGCTGAGGTGGCAGGAGTGTGCACATGCAGTGTGTGCACAGTGTGCCTGGCAAGGGACTGTGCCTGCAGGGGTCAGTGCTGATTGGACTGCTGAGGTGGCAGTGCTGAGGTGGCACTGATGACGTGGCATGATGATGTGGCACAGATGACGTGGCACAGGTGATGTGGCACTGATGATGTGGCACTGATGACGTGACACAGGTGACGTGGCACTGATGACGTGGCACTGATGATGTGGCCTGATGATGTGGCTTGATGACATGGCCTGATGACATGGCCTGATGACATGGTAGGTGACGTGGCAGTCGGTGATGATGTGGTAGTGAGGATAGGCTGATGACATGGCAATGGTGATGTGGTAGAGGATAAGATAGCTACACGTGGCACATCCGGGTGCCTGATGATGTGGCAATTGGAGGTAAGGTTGCCACGTGGCAAAATGCTATCTGCCACGTGTCGAAATGCGAGGCACCGGAATCTACCCAAGATTCTGATAGAATCTTGGAGATTCCGTCGTCTTCTCCGCTGATTCCGTTGACAGTGTGGCTAGGCGTCGTCGGAGTCAATGGCCTTGGAGCTCTTTGCATGAAGAGCTGGCTGGCATCGGCAATGAAGCGGGCACTTCTATAGAGGAGCTTGCGACTATGGAGTAGACGGATATGGCAGCCGTGGAGCTATTGTTGAGCACCCATGGGCAACGCCTGCTGGGAACTCTACTGCTTCGAGCATGGCATCCAGCCCGATGGCCAGATGCCAAGCGATAAGACTGTGGACGGTGGCGACGACGCGTTCAACACCTTCTTCAGCGAGACCGGGGCTGGCAAGCATGTCCCACGAGCTATTTTCCTAGATCTCGAGCCCACTGTGATCGATGAGGTTCGCACTGGCATGTACAGGCAGCTCTTCCATCCTGAGCAGCTCATCAGCGGCAAGGAGGATGCTGCAAACAACTTCGCCCGAGGCCACTATACCATTGGAAAGGAGATTGTGGATCTCTGCCTTGACCGCATTAGGAAGCTAGCGGTCGGAGGCGGCACTGGCTCCAGCCTTGCCAGTCTTCTTCTGGAGCGGCTCTCCGTGGACTATGGCAAGAAGTCGAAGCTGGGCTTTACCGTGTATCCTTCGCCTCAGGAGCTTTCGGACTCCTATTACAAGCCACTCAAGAAGCAATCGTATATCCGCCTCATAGTCTTGGAGAGTCGCTAAGGGTCGTTTTCGGAGGCGGGCTATTGAAGCCGTTGAAGGAGCGTCGCTTGCTTCGTAGCCTTGCTTGCTTGGCTCTAAGCTAGCTCGTGAGGACTCGTTGAGAGGCGTATTGTTGCTGGCATTCGAAGTGTTGCTGGCTAGGAGCTCACGGGAGGTTGCATGGGTTGGAGCTCGTTGGAGTCGGCTCGTAGGAGGTAAAGAGCTATTCGCTGAACCTTCTTGCTGCACCTAGAGCCTCATGAGCTCGTAAGCTTTCGCACGGTTGTGCCTTGCGGAGTTGAGGAGCTCCACTGAATGGAGCTACTATAGCAGGAGATACTCTATGGCTGGTCGTTATGCAGCACTCAGAGGAGCCTGTTAGAGCTACGAAAGCTTGTATGCGTTGGAGCGTGGCCAAGGCTGCTAGAGCAGCTGATGCATCGCGTTGGAGGCAATAGGTGTGTAGACGGCTGGTAGATGAAGGCCTCACAGAACCTTCATTGCGACCTCACAGAACCTTCATGAAAAAAGATAAGCACCCTCTGTCAAAGAACCAAACCAATGGGTAGATGTAGAAGAGAACCGAACCTTTCACAAAGAACTCCTCAAATCAAAGATGCTTGTTGAGCCATTCATTGAACCCGCTTGCTGTAGAGTCTTGAAAAAAAAGGTCTCTCTATCCTTCTTGTGGTTTTCACAACCTCTCTTCCTCTTTGAATATCTCTCACAAGGGAATAGACTCCTCTTTTTCTCATAGAAAGAACAGAAATCTCTCTCACATGGACAGAAATTCTATCACTCAACGGAAGTGAAAGAATGAACACAAACTCTCAATCTCTCAATCTCTCTCACACTCTCAAGAAACTCAATGTCTCAGCGGAAGACAAGGGAGCTCTGATACCATGACAAAATATGAAGAGGGGAGAGGAGAAGAGTGGAGATGAGGAGAGAGGGCACAGCTAGAGAGCACACCACAAATGACTAACTGTACACTAGAATTAGTTGAAAAAATAGAATATATACAAACCCTTTTAGGGTTAGGGTTAGGGGATCTAACCCTTTCCTTTATAGCACTCTATAAGGTTAGTGCTATGCACATATGATCACGTGATGGTGCTATGCACACATGATCACATGATGTTGAGCGTGAACTCTCAACAGTTTCTACAAGTATTCTTGGATGATTTGTGCATCCACTCGAACCACTTCAAATGTCTTGAAGTAGTACTAATCAAATGCAGGGAGTATGGCATCTCCCTAAATCCAACAAAATGCCAGTTCATGGTCATCCACAGAGTTGTTTTGGGACACATCGTTTCTCAACATGGGATTGCAACAACTGACATGGACAAATCAAAATCATAATGGAATTGCCTCCTCCTACAAATTCCAAAGGCGTACAGGTCTTTATGGGACATGTCGGCTATTAAAGAAGATTTATCTTGCGGTATGCCATGATAGCCAGACCATTTTACAAATTATTAGTGGAATTCTTATGGACAGAAGAGAGCGACCAAGCCTTTGAGCTTTTAAAGTGGCACCTAATCACATCACCCATCCTTATATCTCACAATAGGGATATTGATTTTCATGTTCATACTGATGGATCCAAGTATGCAATTGGGAGTGTGCTTTGTCAACTTGGTGAACATAAGAAAGACTACCCATCCTATTTTTCCAGTCGTCGACAACTCAATGATGTGGAGATCAACTATATCATTACAGAAAGAGAAGCCCTAGCAATGGTGTATAGTGTTAAGAAATTTTGACACTATCTATTGGCAAATGATTTTGGCTTCTACACTGACCATCAAGCATTGCTTGTACAATAAGAAGAATAACCAGATGGCTCCTCTCGCTTTAAGAGTTCAACCTCAAAATAGTGGTCCGCAAAGGTGCCCAACACTACATTGCCGATCACATGTCTCGTGTCAAGTCGGGAGAAGAAGCCACTAGAGTAGAAGATGACTTGCCAGATGCCACACTATTTCAGATAGATGCTGTTCTAGATTGGTGTGTAGATATCATTGGGTACTCAATGGCAGGAAGACCACACCTTGAAATGAAAGCAATGCATACCAAAAGAATAATTTTAAAAGCTACACCCTATCAACTCATTGCAGGACAATTGTACAAGATGGGCAAGGACCAAGTTTTAAGAAGATGTGTAATGCTTCATGAGATCATGCCAATCTTGAGTGAAGTCCATGAAGGCATTGAAGAGGACACTTGCAAGGGGAGGCCACAACAAGAAAAGTCCTCCTCACAGGCTACTGGTGGCCAACACTTTGGGCAAATGCCTATGAATATGTCAAAGGTTGTGATGTATGCCAACGGACTACTAAAACACAACACAAAGTCTTCGATCCCCTAACAACGGTTGTTGCACAGAAACCATTTGCAAAATGGGTGATTGACTATGTGGGTCCCATCCATCCACGAGCAGTCAGAAGATGCTAGAAGCTTTACCAAATGGGCTGAAGCTAAAGCAGTCAAAAAGAAAGATTACTTTACCAAATGAGCTTTGACTATGTGGTCACTGATTACTTTACCAAATGGGCTGAAGCTAAAGTAGTCAGAAAAGGAAGATGCCAGAAGCACAACAAGATTATTATACGAGAATGTGTCACTTGGTTCAAATGCCCTACTAGAATTGTGTTAGATAGAGGCACGCATTTTGTCAATGAGATAATCCAAGAACTCTTGTTTGGATTTATGGTAATCCATAGAAAAAGCATACCCTACTACCCCCAAGGGAATGGACAGGCCGAATTCACCAACAAAATATTATGCATTATCCTCACCAAGGTAGTAGAACCACAACATTCTGATTGGGCAGAGAAACTAAATGCAGCCTTATGGGCATATTGAACCACACTCAAGGTCAGTACAGGGGATACACCTTCTCAATTGGTGTACGACCTTGAAGCTGTGGTCCCATTAGAGTTTGTAATATGCATAGCAGTACTGGAACACATGGGATATCATGCATCCTTGAAAGAAAGACTCTATCAATTGGAGAAGCATACAGAGGCCATATGAGTCTCCTACCATGCCATGACAATGGAAAAATGTAGAAAAAAGGCATGGTTTGATAGGAATCTTAAAGCCAAAGACATCAAGGAAGGTGACATAGTCTTATAATACAACACCAAAGTACACAAGGAAAAACTTAAGTATCTAGGTCAAGGACCCTACTGAGTAAGAAAAATAAATCCTATTGGAGCTATGCTGCTAGAAACATTGGATGGAGTCCAATTCAACACAACCATAACCAGGAGCCGATTGAAGCAATACTACATCAACACATAAGCCATCCCTGACAATAATGAAGTTTTGGAAACCCCAAGTCTTCAATAGTTAGCACTAGATTGTTACACGCACACTCACTAGCATATGCATGTTTTTCACATATAGGAAGACCAAGCAATTTCCACTTAGGGATGATTGAGTCTTAGTTGCCCTATGAAATCCCACAAATAAGCATATAGCTAGTCCCTACCTAATCACGTTCACTCATAATTTTACATGAAATCCCACAAATAAGCATATAGTTAGTCCCTACATAATCGACAGATCATGTGCACTCACACAATTTTGAATAGGCACATAATAGTTTGCATCACTAATAGTATCCCTCACTTTCATTCCATACTTTCATTCCATACTCTCAAAGCATGCAATAAATTCACAAGAAGGACAAGAAGCTATGCCAAAGCTCAAGATGAATTGGCAAAAGAGTCTGTAGCCTCAGCAATGAGACACATCACATCCATCTCCTAAATGCACAAATATCATACTTGCATATAGACTGATCTACAAGCTTAATGATCTGGGTGCAATCATATCCAACATGTATGCAAGATAGTAAGAAATGCCGGGCTTAGCAACGAGACCCTTGCCAAACCTCTTCCCAACAAGATTCGATGATAGAGTTTGTAGCCTTAGTAAAACGAGATCCCCTCCAAACTTCACAGCCATCTACCTCTCCTCAAGAGGAGATATGTGTAAAGAATAAGGGAGAGAGATAGGAGACTCAAGTTCAGCTTTCTTCACAGCACACAAAAGAGAGAGGACACAAGGTTGGAGGGTGAATCCTTTCTTCACTTTTGCACACAACAATAATACAATAGAAGAGGGAAATACCCTATATGTCAAAACCTAGAATACGTGGTTCATATGTGAACCCAAACCAAAAACATACGTGGTAGTCTAACTACACCACAAGTACAACTAACATAGGCGGTGACATAAATGATAGTCATCCAGGAGATATATCGGGGGTAGAGCTTGATATCTCAACACTCCCCCTCAAGCTCAAATCCATCTCACATACACCAAGCAAGCTCCTAAATCTGCGAAGCTTCTCGGTACCCAATGCCTTCGTAAAAATATCAGCCACCTACTCCTCAGTGCTGACATAGACAAGATCAATCTCACCAGCTAGAACCTTCTCTCTCACAAAGTGATAATGCACCTCAATGTGCTTCGTTCTAGCATGATAAACTGGGTTATTAGCAAGCATGATGCTGCTAATGTTGTCACAATGAATGACAACTGCTGCATGAACTGACTGTCCCATATCTGCAAGTAGCTTCCGTAACCAAGCTACCTCACATGCAGCCATTGCTGCACCCCTGTACTCAGCCTCTGTGCTCGACAAGGCAACTGTTGGCTACTTCTTGCTGCTCCAACTGATGGCACCACTCCCAAGGGAAAACATAAAACCACTAGTAGATCTCCTGTCTGAGACACTACTAGCCCAGTCAGCATCTGTGTATCCATGTACCTGTAATGCACACCCAGCTTCATAAAATAGTCCATAATGCAATGTGGACTTCACATACCGCAGTATGCGCCTAGCCGCATCCAAATGTGGCTTCCTCGGTGCCTGCATAAACTGACTTACCAGCCCCACAGCATAGCTCAAATCTGGTCTGGTTATAGTCATGTAAATCAAGCTACCTACTATGCGCCTGTACATAGTAATATCTTCAAGAAGCTCACCTGTCTCTGCATTGAGCTTCACATTCTGCTCCAATGGAACAGAAATAGGCTTACAGCCTGTCATCCCATATTTGGACAGCATGTCCAAACCGTATTGCCTTTGCAATAGCCATATCCCACTCGGGGATCTAATAACCTCAATGCCCAAGAAGTAACGCAGCTCTCCCAAATCCTTCATCTCAAATTTCTGCTTCAACAGCAGCTTCACTTCATTAATGTCTGCATCACTATCACCTGTAATAATCAAGTCATCAACATAGATGACTACAAGCACAATCCCTCTGTTTGTCCTTTTCACATAAAGTGAAAAATCTGAATTGGAAATCTGAAATCCAATAGTGACAAGATATTGCCCTATCTTGTCTGACCATGCCCTCGGCGCCTGTTTTAAGCCATACAAGGCTTTGCGCAACCTGCATACAAAATCGGGATGTGAATTATCCTCATAACCTTTCGGCTGCATCATATAAACCTCTTCCTGCAAATCACCATGCAAGAAGGCATTTTTCATATCCATCTGATGCAAAGACCATCCCTTTGCAGCAACCATAGCAATTACTGCTCTCACGGTTGCCATCCTTGCAACTGGGCTGAAAGTTTCCTCATAGTCAATTCCATATGTCTGCGCAAAACCTTTGGCAACCAATCTTGCCTTGTACCTGCTAACAGACCCATCAGCATTGTGCTTTACTTTGTAAACCCACTTGCAGCCAATAGCCTTCTTATCATGAGGCAAAGGCATCAAATCCCAAGTGTGGTTTGCATCCAAGGCAGCCATCTCTTCATCCATAGCTGCTTCCCAATTTTTATGCCCTGCTGCATCCTCAAAACATGTGGGCTCTGGCTCCTCTAGAACCTTGACCATATAAGCATAGTGATGTGCTGTACACCCATCATATCTCAGCCTGTCAACTGGATACTTAATACGAGTGGACCTCCGTACAACTGGATCAGTTGCAGGAGTCTTTAAATCATGCCTGCTTTTCCTTACACCAGGTGTAACAACAGAAGGAATCCCAAGTTCCTCATCAAGGCTCATTTCAGAGCTGCTTGACTCTCCATCAACATGAGAGCTACCAGCAGACACATCAAACACTGGAGCATGGTCTACTTTTTCTTTTCCCTTATGTGATACCTGCACAACACTATCAGGGCTGCCATGTGACGATTCACTAGATCTCAATCTCCCTGTCCATGCATTAGATCCACTAGTAGAGGACTCTCTGGGTCCACTCAAGGCTTGAGATTGCTGCTCTGCATTTATTGCAGCATTCCCATTTCCTACATCTGCATCTCCTACCATAACAGTTGGTGCATACTAGCTGCTCATTTCATCAAAAACAACATCTCTGCTCACTTGCATTTTGCGGGTGGAAGGGTTATAACAGCGATACCCTTTTTGGTGCAGAGCATATCCAATAAAGATGCATTTTTCTGCCTTTGGATCCAGCTTTGTTCTCTTCTCATCGGGAACATGAACATAAGCTATGCAACCAAATACCTTCAAGTGAGAAATATCTGGTTTTTGGCCTGTATACATTTCTTCAGGCGTCATGCCATGGACAGTTGCAGTGGGGGTTCTGTTCATAATATAAACAGCAGTTGCTACTGCTTCAGCCCAAAAATAATCAGGCATGTTTTTCTCATTTAGGATCGCCCGTCCTACTTCTGCAATATGCCTGTTCTTCCTTTCTGCAACCCCATTCTGCTGAGGGGTAGACCTGCATGAGTACTTCCTTTGAATTCCCTGTTCTTTCAGATATTCACAAAATTCTTCTGAAAAGTACTCTCCCCCTCCATCAGATCTTAGCACTTTAATATGCACACCTTTCTCTTTTTCAACCATGGCCTTAAAAGCCTTGAAATGGCTGAACACTTCACTTTTGTGCTTCATAAAATAAATCCACACCTTCCTAGTGTAGTCATCAATAAACGTCACATAATAATGGCATCCACCAATAGAAGCAGCTTTGGTTGTCCAAACATCTGAATGGATCACTTCCAAAGGTCTTCTGCTCACCTTAGCATTTTTGGGAAATGCATGTCTGGCCTGCTTACCCATTTGGCATGCTTCACATACCTTTTGCATTCCCTCAACTCTGAATTTAGGCAAACCTGCAACAATGTTTTTCGTTTGCATAGATTTCAGCCTTTGTATATTCACGTGCCCAATGCGCTTGTGCCATATCTCAATATCTGCAATGACACCTCTCCCATGCGCAAACATAGCAGCTTTCACCTCAGGCATATCAACATCCAAGGTGAACATTCTGCCATTTTTGTTGCCTTTCGCAACCAAGCGGCACTTATTTTTCAAGTCCTCAACAAAGCATCCATCAGGATTAAATCTAACCTGCAGACCTTGCTCAACCATCTGGCCAACTGAAACCAGGTTCTTAGTGATTTTTGGAACATGAAGTACATCTGCCAAGTACTTCGTTTTGCCATCCTGCATAGCCAATGGCACTTTACCAACCTGCGTAATTGGGTGCGCAGTATCATCACCTGTTTCAACATAACCTGGCTTATCCAAATTTCTAACATCATGAAACCACTCACCATGACTGGTCATGTGGTTAGAGGCACCTGAATCAACATACCAAACATCATTGCAAGCTGCAGCATCTCCTGACATGGAGTTAACCATATGCTGCATCACAAAAAGGTGCTCATTTCTGTCGTCACCATGCCCACTTGATGATGCATAGTTGCTTTGCTGCAACTTCCCACTTTTGATGTCATTCTGCTTTTTATAGCATGTATTCTCCTTGTGTCCAGGCTTTCCACAATAATAGCATTCTGTGCTGCTATTTACTTGCTGGTTCCTTTGCCATGAACCACGGCCTCTTTGGCTCCCCCTGCCTCTAGAACTACCACATCCTCGTCCATAGGACTGGTTTTCCTATTGTTGCTGTTGGTTCTGATTTCCTGCACGGCCACCAAAACGGCCTCTTCCTCTACCCCTGCCTCTACCTGTATTCGAGTAGAAAGCAGTCTCTTGAGAAGTTGAGGTGGCTGAACCACCATTCCTTTGCTCTTCACTCAGCAAGAGAGCAATAAGTTCCTGAAAATCAGGAAATGTTTCACGGACTCCAATGGATGTCCGAAACTGTGCATAATCTTTCCCAAGACCATTCAAGGTCACAGACACTAAGTCCTCATCATCAACAGGTGCTCCAATGGAGGCAAGAGAATCTGCAAGGCCTTTCACCTTCAAGGAATACTCATTTATATTCATATTTTTCCTTTGCACATTGTGCAACTCCTGCTTTAGCTGCATCTTTCGTGCTTTGGTATTTGTGCTATACAGCTTCACCAATGTATCCCATGCCTCCTTAGGTGTCTCTACATCCTGTATATGCACAATCATAGAATCTGAAATGCTAACAGACAGCCAATACAAGCATTTTCTGGCTTTTTCATGCCATTCTTTAAAGGCCTTCAATTCAGCAGGAGTGGGAGCAGTACCCAAAACTGGTTCTGCAGTTTCACCACTGATGTAATCCCAAACTCCCTTTCCCATAAGGAAGTTTGTCATCCTGAACTTCCATGCTTGGAAGTTGTTCTTGTCAAGCTTCTCACTGACAATGGTAGACAGATTCTCAGACATTTTACAAATCACGAATTGTAACAGCAACCTGTAAACACAGCAAATGCCTCACAAGGGCAGATAGCAAAACTTCTGCAAAAAGCCTCACAGGGGCAGATCTGCAACACTGACGAAAGTGGTATTTCACCACACAGTCACTTCCTAGTGACGATTTTGCATCAACAGGCAACAGGCATGAGTCTACAACTCCCAATATCTCTGCACACAGGCATACGATGCAATTTCTGCGGCACCTTTTCACCGACTAGCCGCGCCAGTGGTCGCACAGCGAAAAACAGGGCCTTTTTCTGAGTGCCTGCGAAGAACTTCCGCCTTCAAAACGGGCCTCGAAACGGCCCCGAAACTGCGCTCTCGCCACACCGCGAAGGGCCTCTCAATCTGAAACAGTGCACTCCTGCACTTCTGGCTGTGCTACCTGCAGAGATTTGCTCCCAAACTCGAAATAGGAAAGCAACACTGGTCCTCTTACCAGGACACCACAAACTTGGCTTGCTTTCTTGAGCTCCTTATCACGAACAAGGCTCTGATACCATGTAAAGAATAAGGGAGAGAGATAGGAGACTCAAGTTCAGCTTTCTTCACAACACACAAAAGAGAGAGGACACAAAGTTGGAGGGTGAAGCCTTTCTTCACTTTTGCACACAACCACAATACAATTGAAGAGGGAAATACCCTATATGTCAAAACCTAGAATACGTGGTCCATATGTGAACCCAAACCAAAAACATACGTGGTAGTCTAACTACACCACGAGTACATCTAACATAAGCGGTGACATAAATGATAGTCACCCAGGAGATATATCGGGGGTAGAGCTTGATATCTCAACAGAGTGGTTGAGGTAGAGGAAGCTCTCCACATGGAGGAACTGGAGTGAGCAGAAAGGGCAAGGCTTCAAAGCAGATTGCTTTGGTTGTCTTTGGGGGATTGCCCCTAAAAACTCTTCTATCAAGAGGTGAAGTCCGAACAATTGACAAGGTAGAGGATTGCCAAGTGATGGAGTCAATTAACAAGGCAGAGGATTGTCAAGGCAATTTGGTGAGTGAATTTTGGCATGTGGCAGATGTCTTCAAGTGGGAACTCTCTATTATTGTAGGGGATCTAGGGGAGGTGTCTGCTAAATGGTCCCAATGTGTCGAGGAGCTACAGTCGGGAATTGTGCCTAGAGTGTCTCCTAGTCAACTGGTGGGACTAGCTTGTGAGTTCTTAGCGAAGGAAAGTCATGGAAAATTTCCCATGCCTTAGCCACTTCTAGTGTCAGACACTACATATTACAAGTCCCTTATTGTGTTTTGCTAGTGGAAGCTTCACTAGTTTCCATTGCCTACACCAGTGAACTTGGCTAAGGCTGCTAGTTTCCCTTTAATTCCTGGGCTAGTTTGGATGCCAGTCATTTTTTGAGGCTTCCTTTGAACACAACGTGCAATGCCATCGTGCACCAACTTTCCTCCTTTTTGCTCCATGGCCACCTAGGGTTTGCCCAACACTCTCATTTGAAAGAGGAAAATAGAAATGGAGACTTGAAAGAGGGAGGATTTGAAAGAGGGGGATTTGAAACAGGGAAATGGAGAGGGAAATAGAAATAGAAACTTTGAATTGAGGAGGAAAGGAGTAGAGGGGATTTAGGAATTTGAGAGGGGAAAAGAGAGAGGGGAAAGGGAAGGGAGAGGCAGTTATACGGGAAACCTGGAGGCAAAGCAAAGTTGTGAGTGGGAAAGAAAAACCGAGAGAGGAAAATCTAGAAACCAAAGGGAGAGGAATCTTGTGTTAGAAAGTAATGTATTTTGTGTACATGGATAATATAAATCCATACTAGAGATTCAAGACTTATTGGATTGTGGAATGTGGTGCACTAAGAAATTACAAGATCATCGAGTGGGGTCATCCTAAAATGACTCCACAAAACTCTCCATTCTACAAAAACGAAGTCTAAACCCTATGGTGATAAAGCTAATCCAAGGAAGGCCATGCTAATTTAAGAAAAATTAAGCTTCAGGAAAATCAAGAGCTTTTACGAAAATTGAGTTAGTTTATGCATGGCTTCTAAAAATTTGGTCCAAATGCTAAAAATAGCAAGAAAAAACTTATAAAATCATCAACAGGTGCAAGAGAGAGGACACAAGGTTGGAGGGTGAAGCCTTTCTTCACTTTTGCACACAACAATAATACAATAGAAGAGGGAAATACCCTATATGTCAAAACCTAGAATACGTGGTTCATATGTGAACCCAAACCAAAAACATACGTGGTAGTCTAACTACACCACGAGTACAACTAACATAGGCGGTGACATAAATGATAGTCATCCAGGAGATATATCGGGGGTAGAGCTTGATATCTCAACAATATGCATCCTGACTATAGGCAAAAAATTGTATGGTGCAAGTGGCATTACAACGAGAATGGCTGGCATGCCACAAGTTCAACAACCACTGGGATATGCACATGGCATCCCAACTCCAAAATCAAAATAAGCCATAACTCGAGGATGGGTAATAAAATGGATCCGGTACTATGTTGTCTATGTGCCAACATGGACTTAGGTAGCACAGAATGTGTGTGTAGAGTAGTAGTAAAGCTCCACTAGTACTTGCATAAGGCTAGGATTAATCCCTCTTAGGAATCCAACTTGCATGTTCTACATGCAAGTTCTACATGCAACATGCAACTCTTATATGCAACATGCGAGTTCTACATGCAACTCCTACATTAAACATGCAACTCCTACATGCAAAAAGCAACTCCTACATGCAACTTGCAACTCATACATGCAACTTCTATATGCAAGTTCTACATGTAGAGAGAGAATGTCTTACAATTCCTACAAGCAGAGACAGAAGCTCTCCAACTTGTATAGATACCCCCATAATGGAATGAGGCCCACACTCTTTGGGGCATTGTGTTGAGCTCTACTTTGGTATTCCAAGCAATTGTTTCCAAGTGTCCATGCTTCCTTGCACTCCACGTCCAAAAGCATGTCCTAACCTTGCAACTCCTCCTCCCCTCTCCTCCAATCTTGCAACCCATCCTCTCCTCCTCCTCCCTCCTCCTCCTCCTCCTCCCTTCTCCTGTCCTTCTCGTCTCTCCTTCTCCCTTCTCCTTCCTCTTCTCCTCCCTGCTCCTCTCTCTCCTCCCCCCCAATGCTCTTACACTTTCTTCCCCTCCCACTCCTATGCTCCTCCTAAACCCTTAGTCCCTCAACCCTTGACCTCCATGATCTACGAGGTAGATGAGTTCTCCACCATGTACTCTACCTTGAACCTTGGATCCTCCTTCTAACCCTTAAACCTCTTCTAAACCCTGGAGCCTCCTTCTAACTCTTGGAACCTCCTTCTAAACCTTGAACCTCCCTCTAACCCTCAAACTCCTCCTAAACCCTTCAACCCCCAATGAAGGAGAAAGCCTTCATTACCCCAATCATGATGATGTACGTCCCTTTCATACATGCACACGCTATATTTGCTTACCACACTTAAGCCTATGTCTCTCATCGGAATATGACTAGAGGTCCTAAGCTACACTTACACTACAAATGACAACACCAAAATATATGTAAGAGACAAAAATTCTCAGAACCCTGCATACATCATGCGACCAGAGCATGCGACCAGAGCCTAGTTTCTGCAGATACTAGGCTCTAGTCACACAATGTTACATTTAGGGCTTTTAGGGAGTTTTTTTGCATGAAAATGATGCACTAGGGTCTTAGTGGCCTCCCAAATTTGATTTAGGGAATAAAATATTAGGTTAAGGGTTTAGGGTACAAAAACCAACCAAATTTTATGATTTTAACCTAGGACGTCTTGCCACTGCCACTTGCCCCTGCCACTCTAGTTGTGGAAAAAATTAGGGTTATGGTTTTGAAACATAGGGAAAATAACAGGTTTAGGGTTTTTATTCAGGCCACATAAGCTTGAGGGTCTGACCCCAGTGGTTCCCCTAAGAATGTTTAACATGTGCAAACCCCAAGAGGTAAGCAAGGGAACCGTGTGGGTAAAATCAGATCTCCACTAGCTATCATACGTGGGTGCCATGATTGCTCACCAGGAATTCTCCTCTAATTGGGGAACTAGGGTGAGTAAGATAACTTCTCCTGTCGGCTCTATAAGTGCAATGGAAGAGCCCCTTTTTGTTGTGACCGCAATAACAAGGGAGGGGTGTTTATGACACCTGTCTTCCCAACTATGGTTTAAGCTGGTTCTCGCCAATTTTCTTGTTGGATGGTGGCAAGTATGCAGACTCCTCGCTTCAATAAAAGTGATGCTGGCTAGGAATTATCTAAGCTCTACTTTTATGCAGTTGTGCAAAATCATTTTTACAAAATTGCCCACCGCTTGTCAAATTTTAGGGGTCCACTTACTTGTTCAAATTCTTTTCCTTTAATGCAATAAGTTTCTCTTTCTTTTCCATTCTCCAGCTTCACTCTCTGGTCATTTCACTTTGCAAAGGGGTGTTGTCAAGTCTTCCCCACACACACACACACACACACACACACACACACACACATGCATGCACGCATGCATGCACTCACACACACACACACGCTCACGCATGCATGCACGTACACACGCATGCACGTGCACACACAGACAATACATATAAATATAAAATCAAGCCCTCTCAATGCCTCTAAAGAAAAACAAATATACATATTTGCAAATCCAACTGCATTGATTGCCTTTTCATTTTCATTCATTCTGGAGACTCTGCTTGCCCTATCCCCCCCAACCTCTGGGATTTGTGCTCTCTCTCCCTCTATCTCTTTCCCTCCCTTTGTATCCATTTTTGCTCTCTCTCTCTCTCTCTCTCTCTCTCACCCTCTCTCTCTCTATCTCTCTCTCTCTAACACCCAATGATCATCTTATTACCTTGTTGCCCTTAGCTATCTATGTCAGGACATTGATTTTACATACACTTTTGGTATTTTGTTAGCTCGGCTCCACCCTTTGGATCAGCTGTATCTGGTTTTTTTTCAATCTCATAGTCTCTCAAAGACCTTAATTAACTTTCTTATTTTTCTCTTTCTCAACTTAGAGGTGCAAATGAATAAATGCAATCTTAACACACACACTCTCTCTCTTCCCATTCTCTACCTCTCTCACTCTCTGTCCCACTCTCCATCTCCCTCTGTCTATCCCTATCTCCATCTCCAACTTTCCCTCCCTTTGTGTCCCTGGCTGCTCTCTCTAATAGTATATATCTCTCTCTATTGATACATATTACTCTATCTCATGGCCAAGTGCATTATTTGTGTCCCTGACTACTCTCTCTCTCTCTCTCTCTCTCTCTATTCATAAATCTTACTTTGTCTCATGGCCAGGTGCATTATTTGTGTCGCTTAATGCACTCTCAGCTTCTCTCTCTCTCTCTCTCTCTCTCTCTCTCTCTCTCTCTCTCGCTCGCTCCCTTCTTCTCATACTAATGAAGAAACAAACAACTATTTTATGTCTCTCTCCCTCACTCATCCCAAAAGAAACATAGCACTTTGAATTAACCTCTCTCTCTCTCTCTCTCTCTCTCTCTCTCTCCCCCCCCCCCTTCCTCTATCTATCCCTCCTATACCAGTGAAGAAAAAAATGTCAAAAATCATCTTGTAGTTTTAAATATCATCTACCTTAATCTCTCCCTCTTCCCTATCTCTTGTAACAAATATATAGAAAAAGTGTGATACAAAAACGTATTTATTTAATATAGGCAAAAACTTCAAGGCAAAATCACTTCATTACCTTGAAAGTAGGTGTTCTTTCTTTTGGAGGTTACTCTATATACTCCAAAACGGTAGAGAAAGAGCCAAAAATAATAGAACACCCATTTTTCTCATTTCTCCAAGCAGATTTAGGTTGCAACTTCAAGAGTTGACTCTATATACTCCAAAAAGGTAGGGAAAAAACCAAAAATGAGAGAACACCCATTTTTCTCACTCCTTCCAAGCAGATTTAGGTTGCAACTTTGGTTTCTAAGAGAGTGAAATAAGTAGAGAATGAATGGAAGAGAAGAGGGATGAACAGAGCTTGGGCATAAGTTTCTATGAGAGATTTTTGAATGTGGAAGGAAAACATGAGCAAAGAAGAGAGTGAATGACTAATCAAGAGTGGAATGAAGATATCTTGAAACCAGTCACTAGCAAGTGGCAAGAATGAATGTTTGAAACATTTTGGAAGGGAGAGAATAGGGAGAGAGCTGGTTAGGAAGTCAAAGTTTGGGCCAAATGGTTGAACCAAATGGAAAACGTGAGCACATTTCTAGCTAGGGGATAGTTTGCCATGGTAGGAAAACAAGGAGGCCTGACATGGTCAGCGCACGCCTGCCAAAGATAATTTTTTATTGTAAAGCACCAATAACATTTTTTGGGATATTTTGAAAATTTTTTGAAATTTCCCCTAGATTTGGGGAGCCTCTGTTACAAAGAAGTCCACATGGCATAATCTCCTTCATGGATACGATATTCCCTTATCCAAGCCTCTAATATTGTAGTAATTCTCCAAAGGGCCCCTTTCAGAGTCTAAAATTTTTGTAATAGTATTTTTTCTATTTGGGATGAACCATTACTTGTTTGACAATCATGATATAGCACGTTGACCAAGGAAAAATGCATATCCCTGGGTGGATATCCTAGTCTCATGACCTCCGGCAAAGTCACAGTCATAGTATCCATGCAACCTTGGATGACTTCCTTTGTATTCTATTAGAAAATGTCTTGTACCTCTGATGTATCTCAAGACTCTTTTGGATTCATTCCGATGAGACTATTTTGGATTTGCCATAAATTGTGCAAGTGAACTTCTTGGCTCTTTCCCACGGCTTCTGTAGGAAGAGCTTATTGGGGCTTCAAGTTACATGCATCAATGATGTACAGATGCACCAACTTTTCAATTATTCTCACAATAACATGAAGCACACAAATGTGTACTCGCTCAAGAGGAATTTCAAGAATTGGTCTCCATGATGGATCTTTCCTTGGAGCGCATCCCTATTTGGTGCCTTATGTTGATCTATCTCTACAAGTTCATAGGCCCATTGCTTTTGATTCTTTTTACCATCCTTTGTAGGTACTCTTGTTTTCATGCACAGTGGACAAGGATGGCTTCTATTTGCTCCATGTGCCACATTAAACATACATTTAATAGTCTTGAGGTCAGCAGGTAGATGCCATTCTACACGATAGGATCCATAGCCCTCAACTTCAAGTAGCTCACCATTGTTATGACCTTTGATCACACTTGGGATATTAGTTTGGTAAAAAAACCACTTCAAAATTGAATGTGACTCTTTCGGCACCTGCAAAAAAAACTCACATGTTATTTCAAAATATTCTACATCTATTTGCATTATTGCATTAAAATTCAAATTTCCATCATACCTCAAAGGCAACCAACCACCAAATCTCATGTTTTGATCGCACACTGAACTATCTTGCATCATCAAGCTCAACTTCAAGGTCCAATATTCTATTCATCACTGTCAAACTAACTCTTTCTAATTTTTGACCTTTGACCACCTCACTTTCATCAAGCTTTAGTACAATCTTTAGAGTACCATTGCATTCCTCCATAGGCATATCATAACACTTCACCATGGCTTGCATAACTCTTCCAACATCCATCACAAAGTTATTGTTGCTATCAATTCCAATTCTTTAGACTCTCCAACCTTTGTTTTCAAAGTTAGTGTACTACATACATGTTGGGGCTCACCCACTAAATCAAGTATGCCCAAATTGAGTGCATGCCTAGCCTTATCAACATTAGTCAGTTTAGGAAGCGGGGCTTTAACTTTTGCTCCCACAAAAAGATATGTTGTTTTTAAGCTCTTAAATATGAGCTGATATGCCCTTGTACTTATCCTTGCAGTATCACAAACTCCCTGTGTACTAGTTGCATTGAAATGCTCCACAACTTTGTTCATTGACTCAGATGTTATCTTTGATTTTAGGCTTTTGAATTTTGGATGTTGTAAAACAGACTCCAACATTTTTTTCATAAACACTTCACCCATAGCACCATAGTATTCATCATGGATAGACATGAGTTCTAAAACACTCCTACAAGCTCTCAGTCAACACTTCCAATGACCACATTTCTTGGATATTTCATCCATTGGATGCAATTTCTTTTTATGTAGTCTTGGACCCGTTGGAGTATCCTTCAAGAATGATAATGTTTTTTCTAACTTTTTGATCTCATCCTTCAGAGCTGTGTTTTGCATCTGTAAGTGAATTGTAGTGCTCTCTCCCAATTGAGCATCTAATGTTTGACCTTTACCTGTAATTCTTAATTTTTCTTCTCTATGCCATCATATGTAGACATTTGAACACTTATAGCTTGCATAGATGATACCAAATGTTGATTCCAACCCTCCAACATTGCGATCCTTTTGTCTCTTTCACTAAGCAAAGATTGATATTGGTGGCTGTGAAGGCTACTTGCTCCATGACCAATCAACCTTTGACAATATCCTAACAAACCATTCTCACCCTTACATAGGAACTTTATTAAGCTAGTTAGTCCATGGAATTGAGAAGTTTGACAAGTTTGTGGATCTACTGGATATATTTTCCCTTCTAACCACAAATCCATATGTGTTTTTCCTTGATTTTAAAGAGCTACTAAATCACTCACTTGCTAAGGAGGATTCATTCCTCTTTAAAAATGGTGCATTCTTTGCATCTATTTGAAAATGCATATCCACCTTTTTAAAATTCCGAGCAGCTACATGATTTCATGCACTTTCCACCTAATATATTATAACATTGACATCAACAAACAATATACAAACATGACATGTTTCAGAGAAGTATCAAACCGAACAAAAATCAAAACCCCAATTACATGCAGAATCTAACGATTAAAATCTACAAATTCAAAAAAACATTTACTTATCATCAAACACTGTTAAACTCTGTGAATGAATAATACCTCACAGGGATCTTTGAAGAAAAAATGTGATCAAACTTGTCCTCCTCAATGGTCCCTCTTGTAATCTAGGATGCTGAAGTTGATGGATTTTTCTCCAAAACTAATTATATGCTTCCAAACAACTCCAAATCTATTTCAAACCATCTTCTGTAAAAAAAACCTCAATAGTAAGAGTGTATCTTTTAAAACAAACAAATATTTCCTCTTCAAATCATGTATTAAAACAAAACAACACAATTACCAAAACAAACTACAAATTAACTGCTTCTTCAAAGTTGCATCATAAAATCTCGTTATTTTCATTGTCTTGCATTGTTCTAAAGGTTTTCTCACCTGAATCTCCATGCATGTTGCTCTGATAGACCCTGATTTGAGTTGAAAACTAAAAACATTCTAAAACTACATGAATGAACAGTACCCGATTCTTGGAGCAAGGTTCTTTGAAAGAAAAATGTGATCAAACTTGTCCCTCCCAGTGGTCCCAAATGTGTTTCAGGATTGATGAAGTTGATGGTTCTTGCTTCAAAACAAATTATATGCTCCCAAACATCTTGAAATCTATTTCAAGCAATATTCATTAGAAAACCATTGATAGTAAGAGTGGAAAAGACTCATTTCTCATGGAATTTCTTACAAAACAAACAAAATTTTCAACGTTTTCAAACCATGTAATTAAAAAAAACAACAGAACTACACAAAACGAACTATGAACTAACTGTTTCTTCAAAGTTACATCATTAACAAACAAATCTCATCATAATCACTATGTTGCATTGTTCCCACTTGAACCTCCATACAAGCTGTGTGGATGGACCCCAAAACTTCACAAATGGTTCGAAATCATGCACCCTTAGAGATTGCAGTAGGGAAAGTAACTAGTATTGAGAGATGGGCAAAAGAAAGATTGATTTTCATGCATCAGCAACTGCAATGCCTGAAAGTCAATCTTCTTTGATCCTTTCTCAAAGAATCTCATCCCATAGCTCCTTCTAAGATCCAAACACTACATCATTCATGGCTCGCTTAGAACATTGATTGCCTTGTCTTTCTGAATGAAACGATTTCAGATTCGTGGGAGAATCTCAGATGAGAGAGGAAGTGGCGAGATTTGAAGGAGAAGTGCTCAAAATAGAGAAAGGAGAAGGTAGGTTGAATCTCATTCAAAAATCTTGAAAGTTTTGAAAGAATGAGAGCGAAATGGGAGGGAAATGTAGGTAGAGAATAGAAGTGATGAGATTTTGGCAAGAGTCCATCCCATGAGAGGGAGAATAGAGAAAGAGGCTTCCCGCTGAGGAGCCAACAAGAAATTTGAAAAGAGGGCTGAAGCAAAGAAAATTTCAAAATGGTGCTCACAAATGAGGGGGAAGCAAGAGGAATGAGAGAGAATGAAAGGAGTGTGGTAGTTGGATGGGAGGATTTGGTTTCAGGTCAAATAGTACAATTTTGGTTAAGAAACTTGATTTCTCAGTTGGAATATAGTTAAAAAATGTTATGGGAGATTTGAGGTAGCAAGTGGGTGCTACACATCATTGTTTGGGCCATTGAATAAAGAAATAGAGAATTCAAGCCACTTCCAATATTCTATTACCCTCCACCAGCCAATATCTTATTGGGTTTTATTCACCTTATTCTTCCATGTCACTAGCCCAAGGGCTCACTTACAAGGCCCTTTTTGAGTCCAAATTTTTTGTAATGTCACATACAAGCTTGCTGAATAATTCTCAATATCATCATCATCCTCACACATGAAATTCTTTGCATAATCAGTTGCATAACAATCAGAAACAATATTAGCTTTATTGCTTTGGCTTTCTTCAGAATGAAAATCATATCCCAAACCTTCTTTGTTGTATGGATTCTTGTAGTTAGGCTCATCAAAGCCTACATTCGGGTGGATTTTCTCTTGCTTCCATATAACATTAATAGAAAAAGATGGTGCAAATGCAAAGCATGCACACTCATCATATGACTCTTCATCATCTTCCTTCGGATAATAATCATCTTACAAATCTTTGTCATCATCTGATGACTCATCTTCTTATTGCTCCATTTATGATAAAGAAACCCAAAACTGATTGGCATTGCATAGCCTTCATACACACTTTCCTTGCTTTTAAACTGATTAGAATGGGTATTTGGTTGCTTGGAATCACTGTCTGATTGTTTCAGGTTGCTGTCTAACTATTGAAGCTCAATGTTTAACTCCAATTGGATTGTTATTGGACTATTGTCCAACTATCTAAATTGGATTTCAAATTGGGTCTGTTTTGAAAAATTAGTTGCTAATTATGAATAGAAATAACTGAATAAGCATTGCAAATCTTACCACCATCTTTGGAATCATGGTCAGAAGCAGCTTTCAAATTAGAGTCAGAATTAGAATCATTGTTCTCTTCTTGACTATATTCAGACCTGTAGAATTTGAACGCTTTGTTGAAGTGTTGAGATATTGTCCACATAGAGATGACGAGATCCCCAATCACCTCTAGGGAATTTGATATGCCAAGATTTTGCTTCAACAAGTAGATCATAATATTTGGCAAGTTTGCCCAATCACAAACATCAATGTAGATCTTGTTGAGCATATGTGCGACACTTGTGGAGGTTTGCGTGTAAGCAGGGATCCCATACATCCATTTTGCTACTCCTACAAGAGCCCAAAAGTGATTTTGCAAGTTCCTACTTTGACAACAGACATTGTTCAATGCAACAAAGAACAGGTCCCAGTCCACATTAAAGGCCCATATGTAGACATGATACTTGCATTGGACATGCCTTTTCTTCATATGTACGAGGAAGATCTCATGATGGCTTGAAACAAGCTTAAGACAATCAAACCAAGAGGAAGCTGTTATAGCATATGAGCCAAATGCATGAATTATTTGTATCATTTAGCGAAACATTTGATTGTTCTAGTATTTTGATATTTCATTCCATTTTGATAATACTTTAATATGGAAATAGAATTGCTCCTTGAGAATAAACATCTAGCAAAAAACCAAATTTTCATGGGCACAAACAAACCAATGAGAAGAAATACTTTGCTATTAGACCAATCAAATGATGTTTCTACACTCACACCTTTGCTTTGTCTATCTCAAAGATGTACATACACATTTTGGAATAAAGAACATCAAAATATACTAGAGCAACTTGTTTTGCAAAATCCAAGTTTAGTTGCAAAAGACATTGCTTATACTTGGGTTGAAATTATTTGTGTACAAATCCTTTGGTTCTCTCTTCAAAAATAGTGTTGGTTGGCAAATAGATGAATGTATTGCTAGTATGTATTCTTCCTCGGTAACTTTCAATGTGCTTAAGAAGGATATGTAGTTTAGATACATTGTTGTCTCCTCTAGTAACATTATTGCAATGTCTTTCATGATTTTCTTAGGAATTTTGGTGTCAAAGTCATCATGAAGTGGTTCTAAAATTGTGGTTTCAGCCATTGGTGGACGTGGAAAACCAAATCTGTACTTTTTCTTTTTTTTGAAGCAAGTTTTTCGATGTTTGTGTGTTCGCATGTCTTTCTTTTGGAATGGGAATTTGTCGATGTCTGTAGAGATGTATGTGTCCACAAATGCCTCTATTTCTTGATTAGATGAGATTCTAAATATTGGTGCTTCCGCAATCCAAAGAAGACCATGATTGTGTTGGCTTCCTCGATTTTAAAATTCTATTACAAAGAAGAAGTCTTTTATTTTGCCAAGAATAGAGTTGTCTTTTTTAATCAATGTTTTGAAAGCTTTAAATCTATTAATGTTTACTTACTGTGCTATTGTAATAGGGTCACTTCGAACTAAATCTTGTATCTCACAGTTTGGGTTACAATTGGTAGTTGCAAATGTAGGATTTAATTTTCTCAAGCATTGAACAAGAGGTTCCCAAAGTTTTCCAGCTGATGACAAGGTGATGAAGAAACATGGAGGTCCTAGTTACCGCAACATTGTGAAAATATTTTTTTTAAGTAGTACTTGTAGTCAATGGATGTTCTCAAATGAGTGAAATCTCGAAATCCTATGTTTGATTGTAGTAGTTTTTCAATGTTTGTGTCCAATAGTGCATCTTTAACTTTCAAGATTTTACCCTTTGTTTGTGCTTTACGCATACGAATCCAAGATGATGAAAGAACCTGATGCACTAATATTTTCATTGTTTTAAAGAAGATATTGTCAATTGATAAAGCAAATCAACGATCAGATTTGGTGAGCTCCCAAATAGCTATTTCTTGATAAGATGTTCGTTTTGGAATGTTGTAATGTCTTTGATGACCAAAGAATAGTTTTGGATAAGCTAGTTCCTTGCAATATTTGTCTTTGAAGATGCTTAATGGGGAGAAACCTTCTGAAGGTGCAATTGCTATGGTTTTATCTTCATAGTCTACAACTTGTTGGCTTGCATAAATTCCATGGACAAAGGTGTTTGTTCCAATGTCATCTTCTTGATTTTCATTGCATGTCATATTTACATCTTCCAAAATTTTTGCTTGTTGAATTTTTTGTATGTGGTTTTCCCAAAGAGGGTTCACTTTTACATTGTTTTGTTGGTATAGAGGGGTATGTAGCAATTCTTTTAATGCCCCGTTTAATGCAAACATAGTTAATGTTGGTCAAACTACTCCACTCATGTAGTTGTGCTTATATTCTAGTTTTCGTTTTATAGCTACTGCAACAGTATCATTTTGACCCATGAACCTTGGTAATATTTGTTGTGCTCTATCAACGTCAGCAAAAACATTCACAACGCTTCCATGCAAGCCAAATTGACCTTCGTAATTGAGTTCTATGATTTGTGCAAATGGTATTCTAATTGAAATTAATCTAGCTTCAACATCATTGAAGTTGTTTGTGTTTGTTTGTTTTGGGATCATTTCTAGGTTTTTCCTATTCATTAAAGGAAGCTTCTCTTGTTTAATATATTTTTGACAAACATTGCACAACATATTATTTTTTGGAGAAGATGAAGGTACATTCATTCCATTTCTTATAAAAAATATAGTATTGTTTTTGTTGGCTTTCTTTAACTTCAATGAAAATTTCAAAGAACCACAACAAACACAAGGAAAGGATGGTGTATCCAATGTTTTTTTAATGTATTCTTATTGGTGGACTTTCTCTTTTCTTTGCCTTTTTCGACTTGCTAAAGTATCTACAAGTCTTATTGCATCTTCACAAGTTGTTGGATTTGGATTTACATTATTTGGAGCAAGAAGCAATCTCCTAACTTTGTAGATTTTATTTGTTGTTGCCATCAAAAATTTTGTGTCGACTAAAGTATCCAAAAGCATGGCCAAACTATGGCAATCAAATACAGACGTGCAATTTATATTAAACCCACATGGTGCGACAACATATTGCACATCCTACATTACTAAAATGGATAAAGAGACAATAGAAGCTGTTAGAGCAGCACTCACACAAAGTATATCCAATAACTCTCCTACAAATGAACGCATTTGAAGAGTTGGCAATGTAATCTTGAACACCCAGCACATAAGTTCCCAACAAGCAGTATATCTAGCACTATCTTTGCCCCTAACATCATCAATAAGACAATTTCAATACATCAACACAACCCTCCCGATAAAAGAACATACTTGCTCAAGCATCATGAACAACTTCAAAAACTAAATCCAGACAGCACTAGTGAAATCTTCTTTGACGATATCATTTCAAAGTACTTGAAACGTAGCAACAATCTTCACCACATTTGCTTAGCATCATTTGTAAGTGAATACTACTTTTCACCCTCAAAAACACAAAAGCGAAAGAAAAACAAGATCATATGTTACAACAACTACAATGAAAATATAGATGCTGAGAGCTATTACAGAGAGTTGTGTATATTATTCTTACCATATCATAAAATGGAGCTACAACTTGACGAAAATAATATTACATGGCATGACATTTACATTGACAACAAAGAAATTGTGGAAAACAATAGAATGAAATTTAACAAACTAATTCCATAATTTCCTTCTAAATCAAGTAATAGTTCTAGAAGTTCCTCCTCTAATAATAATCCCCCAATGAACTACATTCACACATATGACATTGCAATTGATATGCAAGGTGTTCCTAAATCATCAACATCTCAACAAAATTCTTTACTTACATATAAAATGATATCTAACCATGACTACTACATATCATTGAGAAAACTCAATGATCAACAATGTTTGATTCTCAAAGACACTATATTGAAAAAAAGATGCAACCCAAGTATGACACATCATCTATTCTTAACTGGAAATGCAAGAACAGGTAAAACCTTTGTTTTGATGTTAATAGTCCAAGCGCTTCTACGACACTATTCACACAAACAAAGCACAAACTTGGAATTGCCAAGAATACTTCTCTTAGCATACATAGGAAAAGCAGCATTTAACATTGGTGGGACAACTATACATGCAACTCTACATTTTCCTTTCATGGCATCTCATTATAGTAGTCTTTCTTCCGAAAAATTGCAAGAATTATCTCAATTATACAAAGAACTAGAAGTTGTTGTTTTTGATGAAGTATCGCTCATTGGCCATAGTACTATGGTAGCAACAGACATGCATCTACGTGAGATCAAACACAATCATTCACAACCTTTTGGTGGTCTTAATGTAATTCTTTGTGGTGACCTATGCCAAGCTAGTCCTACAAAAGATGCTTGGATTTTCATGGAAAAACCATCGAATTCTACAACTATGTCCTCATTTTGGAAAGAAAATATTATGCTCTATGAATTAACAACACCAATGCATCAACAAGACAATATATTCATTCAAATTCTAAATAGAATAAGAGTTGGAGAACACACACTAGATGATATCTCTTATCTTAACAACAAATACCATCCTCAACCAAGGGAAAAACAAAAAATACCACACTTATTCTACACAAATAATACAAAAGATGCTCACAATGAAGAGGTTTTCAAATTACTAGAGAAGGACCCTCACATATTCAAAGCAATTAACAAAAGAACCAAAACATGTAGCAAAACAATAACAATTCCATTAAACCCAAAGAACACAGGTGGATTACACAATAACTTACATCTCAAGCTAGGAATGATTATGGAAATATGTTCTGGAAACATAAACACTCAAGATGGCTTAGATAACGGGGCTGATGAATTTTCAAACATTCTTTCAACAACACACAAGGACGTGTATTGTGGATACAATTTAGAAATCAAGCAATAGGCAAAAAAACTAGATATAATAATGCTAACCTATACAATGACAACATTCAACATGGCTGGACACCGATACATCCAATAACAAGAGAATTTCAAATTGGAAAAAACTACTTGAACACAATTTCAAGAAATCAGTTCCCAATACAACCAGCGGCTGCTAGAACAATCAATTGTTCACAAGGATTATCTATGGATTGTCTAGCTTTTGATCCAACCTTCATTAAGTCTCATGGACTTACATACACAACTCTATCATGCATACGAAATCCAGACAACCTTTTCCTCATAAACCCAATCCTATCAAAACACATTAAAGTTGATTCAAATGCTCTACAATAAATCCAAAGGCTCAAGGAAGAACATAGTGGATAACAAAACAAAAACATTTCCATTCAAATATAACATCAACAATGACATTGCAATCGCTCAACACAAAAGCATTAACATCACACTACGAGGATATAATCCAAGACTAAAGCATGGTAGCTGCAACAATCTTGTGCCTCCAAGAATTACATTCAAAAGAAGACATCACACTAACATTGCTAGGATTTACATGTTTGCAAAACAATCAAGGAGTTAGATTGGCAACATGCTTTAAAAAAGAATTGACCTTGCAAAGGGAAGAATACATCATAGAAAGACATTGTGAGTACTATCTCACAATATTCAACACACATCAACTATCATCAATTGCAATAATTAATGTATACAAAGGACCATCACCACATTCAATACTTGTCAATGTTATCGACAAACTCCTTGCACAAATACAACATGTAGAACTTCCAACAACAATGATTGGAGACTTCATCATTCACTATGATCGCAACCATTTAGAGCCCACACATCTTACAACATACATGACTCAAAAAAATTTCACTCAATTAATTCACGAACCAACAATTATTTCAGGTAACACTATTGACCATATATGGATGAACACAAACAATGACCAAAACACAGTTGGTACAAATTTCATTTATTGGTCTGACCACTCTCTCATTTACAAATACATTGACCTCAATCAAGGGCAGGCCTTTTGAATGTAATTCACCTTGTTAAAAGGACAACAAGTAGCAATCTGATATAATTAGCCAAGATATCAATACTTAAGAGGAGAGATACAGCTTATGTTGAAGCCAACGTCATTGTTTGAAGGTAAGATATACAAAGGGGCACAAATTGTGACTCTTGCTAGAATTCCCAAAGCATAGCTTCATTTTTTGGAGCTACATCGATGTTCTCTCTAGTTAGTGCATGGCTCGTGCATGGAATGTTCCTCTCTTTTAAATTCAAAGGAGCAGTTTTTCCATGATCGAGAAGAATATGCAACACACTTTGAAGGAATCCGTCAAGCTGAAGATAATGAGAAATTTAAACAAGCATTGGAGGAGCCATTCGCAAGCAAAGTCTACTTCATTGAGTCATGAATCAATTACAAAATATGGGCAAATATAGTAATCAGGAATGGGGATCCAAAACAAAGATCTAGAATAAAATAGAAGTCCAAGAGTCTAGAGAGAAATTCGGAAGAAAACTGAAATCCAAAATGGGCACGTACAAAGATCCTATTTATAGAGAGAAAGCAAGGATCTAGATTCTAGAGAGAGAATGTGAATCCGGATTCTAGAGAGAGATCCAGAACATGGATCAAGAAGAGAGACTTATAAGATTCAGCTTCAAAATTGGATTTCACAAATAATCTAAACTTGAAGTTGTAGTATTTCTATACCTCTTTCTGCATAATTTTTGACCAATATGGCAAAATCAAAACATTAAAAACTCATTCGAAAATGCTTATTGTGTGATGAATTTTCTCATTTTCAAAAAGATTGTGCCTTGTATTCTTGCAAAAATTATTCACAGCATGGTCACAGGAAGAAGTAGTGTCCATTTCTCTTGGATAAGCAAATTTATTAGATTAATCCGGCCATTTGTGAAGAAGACTCAATCCAAAAAGTCTGAAAGTTCTTAAAAAGGCTCTCTAAATACTTTGACTTGTTTTTTGAAGCATATGGTTGGTACATCAGAGTTGATCGGCATGATTCTTAGCACTTTCAATCCATTGGAGAGATCTAGGAACTTCAAAACAGAGTTCAAATTTTACAACTATAGTATAGTTTATCAGTATCCAATGGGACTTTAGATTTCAAACCGGATCACACCATTGACAAAGAAAATGATTTGGATCATATAGAAGGGTTTTTATTTGCTCAAATTAATTGTCTCTCACATAAGAATGAATAAAAAGGCAATTTCAAAAGTTCAAGTGTTACCGTATCATATCCGATGCCAGTAAGTTCTCGATCATTTCGTAAGCAATTGGAGTAGTAAGAAGATGATTTATCAGATCCACAACAACATCAGGAAGATATTTCTTGTGTTCAAGAGGATCCGGAAGTGGCTTGCTATCCAAAAGAAGATCAATTTTTAGAATCATATGATGAATGCACATGCTTTGTGTTTGCATGAATTTTTCCTATTGATGTGATGTGGAAGCAAGAGAAGGTAAATCCAAATGCAGTTTTTGAAGAACCAAAATTCAAAAATCATTCAAAAAAGAAGGTTTGAGATACATTTCAAAATCAAGTAAAGCGAATGGATGTCTTGATATTTATGCACCATTTGTTGTGGATTATGCGAAGGTTGCAATTTTTATGTGTGATGATGAGGAAGATATGGAGAAATATTTTAAAAGTTCATGTGTGAGCAATTTTTGTATTACGAATGAACAAATGGATCAACAAACAAAGGCAAATGGAATCGAGATTCGGATCAAAATGTTGATGATAATATTTTAGCGCATGACAATGTGGATGACAATGTTGATGACAATGTTGATGACAATATTTCAGCTTAAATGATGTTGATATTCAAGCTGATAAGCATATGAATGAAGAGAATATTATTGAGCAGTTTCTATTGTCACTTAAGGATGAGGATGCTAGTGAGAGTGCTCTCAACGGAAGCAAGAACAGAAGGAGAGAGAGAGATAGAGAGCCACACAAGTTTTGGTGGGTGCAGAACCACCCTAATCTTCTTTTTCATTCATTTATATATGTGTTTGAGTATTGTACATAACCGGGGTTAAGGCACAGTGACCTTTAACCCCCACAACCTCCCACTTAAAGGACAATGTGCCTTTAAGAGAGAACAACTAGTGAGCATACTATCCAATGCCCATCAAAACATGACAATACTCAAACCGCTGACTAGGTAGACTCTTCATCAGCATATCTACAGGGTTATCATCTGTATGAACCTTGACAAGCTCTATGCGCTTGTCCTCAAGTACCTCCTTGATGAAATGGTACCTGACCTCAATGTGTTTGGTCTTTGCATGAAAGACCGGATTCCGTGCTAGTTGAATAGCACTCATGGAATCACTATGCAATGTCGGTACACCTGTATGAATCCCCAAATCTCCCACTAGCCGATCAAGCCATATAGCCTCCTTGCAACCCTATGTGGCTGCAACATACTCAGCCTCTGTGGTAGACAAAGCAACGCACTTCTGTGCGCGAGACATCCACGACATTGCACCACCTGCAAAGGTGAACACATAACCAAAAGTAGATCTCCTACTATCCACATGCCCTGCATAGTCTGAATCTGTGTACCCAAGTACACACATGTCTCCTCTACCAAAGCAAATGCACATCTCCTTGGTACCCTTCATGTACCTCATGATGCACTTAACTGCCTCCCAATGCCTCTTTCCTAGATTAGCCATATACCGGCTAACAACTCCCACTGCAAATGCAATGTCTGGTCTAGTAGCTATCATAGCATACATAAGACTCCCAACTGCTGATGCATAAGGAACCTTGGCCATCATGGCCTTTTCCTCATCTGATTTGGGACTATCTGTATGACTCAGTTTCACATATGGAGGCAATGGAGTACTCACTGCCTTCCCCCCCTCCATATTGAAACGTTGCAATACTTTTGTAACATACTCTTTTTGTGAAAGCCAAAGGAGTTTCCTACTCCGATCACGCGTGATGCGCATACCAAGAATATGACCTGCAAGTCCCAAATCCTTCATATCAAAGGCCTCATGCAACTTGGCATTTAAAGCATCTAGCTCATAAGTATTCTTGCTAGCCAATAGCATATCATCCACATATAGTGCCAAGATTATCAGGCTATTATCCTTAGCCCTTTTAGTGTAGAGGCAGTGATCAATTTCACTCCTAAAATCCTGGGACCGAATGAAAGCATCAGACTTCTGATACCATTCTCTAGGTGCTTGCTTAAGACCATAGAGACTCTTCTTCAGTTTGCAAACTAAATGCTCTTTGCCCTTTTCTTCAAAGCCTTCCGGTTGCACCATGTAAATTTCCTCATGCAAATCCCCATGCAAGAAAGCTGTCTTGACATCCATTTGCATAAGCTCCATATCCTCTGATGCCACTAGTCCAAGCATGCATCTAAGTGTGGTCATCTTCACAACCGGAGAGAATATCTCATCAAAGTCCACACCCTTCTCTTGCTTGAACCCTTTAGCAACCAAACGGGCCTTGTACCTAGGCACATCATCACCTATGACCTTCATCTTATAGACCCATTTACATGGCAATGCTTTCTTTCCATGTGGCAAAGAAACCAAGTCCCAAGTCTTATTCTTCATAAGTGAACTCATCTCTGATTGCATAGCATACTCCCACTTGCATTGATCCTCACGCATCATAGCTTCTCTGTAGCAAGAAGGCTCCCCGCAATCAGTAAGCATCACATAGTCTACCCCTGGAACAAACCTATCAGGCGGTCTAGACACTCTAGATGATCTTCTCAAGGGCATTTCAGCTTGCTGTCCCATTTGCATATCAGCCACATTTGGCTCATCATTTCCACCAATAGATGATCCATCATCTACCCTTGATTGTATACTTGTGGGAGTACTTGGTTGTACCATTTCTTGCACATTTGGTGCATGGACAGCTTGCTGTCTATCAACATATGCAGGTGGATTCACATCCTGGAAAGTAATTCTCCTCATTTCCACATCCCTTATGGGTGCCTTATGCATCTTCTTCTCATTGAAGACCACATCATGGCTGCGTATGATCTTCTTTGCTTTTGGATCCCAGAGACGATAGCCCATCTCTCCACTTTCACCATAACCCAGAAAGATGCATTTCCTAGACTTAGGATCTAGCTTCTTTCGAAGCTCTTTTGGCACATGTGCATATGCCTCACACCCAAATATACGCAAATGAGAGTAAGAGGGCTTCTTGCCACTCCGTGCCTCTTCAGGAATACCACCATCCAAACTCTTACTAGGTGATCTATTGATCACATGCACTGCAGTCTTCATTGCCTCAGCCCAAAAACCACCAAAAAGACTTGCATTGGAAAGCATGCATTGTAACCTTTCTTGAATGGTACGGTTCATCTTTTCTGCAATTGGATTTTGCTCTGGAGTACGAGGGGATGTGAGCTCCCTCTTAATCCCATGTGTATCACAGAAATGCTGAAAGTCATGAGAGAGATACTCTCCACCATTGTCAGTCCGTAGGCATTTAAGCATTCTACCTGACTGATTCTCAACCAAGGCCAGCCATTTCTGAAATACTTGGAACACATCACTCTTTCGAGCTATAGCATAAGCCCACACTTTCCTAGTTGCATCATCAATGAATGTCACATAGTATTCAGCCCCACCTAATGACCGTGTAGGCATGGGACCACATACGTCTGGATGCACCAAATCAAGCATTTCAAACTCTTTCTTTCCTTTTCTTTTATGGGCTGATTTAGTCTGCTTCCCATAGAGACAATGCTCACAAAATTCAAAATCAGAGAAACTCAAATGCGGTACATAACCCAAACGGCATAAGAGTTTCATTCCATTTTGGCTCATGTGCCCCAACCTGCAATGCCACAAAGAAGTGCTTCGGTTATTGCAACAACATGATCAAATACCCCTGATACATGTAAGGGATACAAGTCCCACACTTGGCACCCCTGGCCAAAAGCATAGAGCCCTTCTGAATTTTCCAACTTTGAAAGCCAAAAGTGGTGTGAAAACCAGCATCATCTAGCTGACCCACTGAAATAAGACTCTTGGTAAGCTTAGGCACATGTCTCACATGTTTCAAAACAAATGCAGACCCATTTGCAAAAGAAAACTTTATGTCACCTGCTCCCACTATGTCACATGCATAGTCATTTCCAAGATGCACACAACCTGTCTTTCCACTATCATAAGTGGAGAACCATTCCCTATGGGGAGTAACATGGAATGAAGCACCAGAATCCAAAATCCAATCCTGGGAATATGCATCATCTGAAGTGGTAAGCAACTCTGCAGATAAAGTAGACATGAAGAGAACATCATTGTCACTATCATGTGTGACTGCATTGATCTCCTCGATCTTCACGTTTCCTTTGTCCTCCCTTGGACTCTCTTCCTTTTGATTTGCACCCCAATTTGCATTCTTTTTCTTATCCTTTTGCTCTCTTTTCAGCTCTCGGGGGGGTCACTATGTATAAACCCTCTATATCACGTGCGTGCAAGGCCTATATTTAAAATCCCTTATCTGTAAATTTTTTCATTAATAAAATGTACCCCTTTTCTATACAAATCTGTAAAAATTTTCCAAAACTATTTTAAATAGTCCCTTATGTATATTTATTTCTGTAAATTTTAGAAATAGAAAATATCCTTCTGTTGAACTCACGTGATAGGGTTACATATGATGAGTAACCCCCCCGAGTTTCAGCTTGTAGCAATCCTTTTTCATATGGCCCTTCTTGCACAGTGGTAACACTCAATGTTCCGTGCCCTGGATTTGCTACAAGACTTCCCTCTTTCTTGGGACTTCCCCCTGAACTGTGATCTGCCCCTTTGCACATTTAAGGCTGCATCCTGCTTGTTGCCATCCATAAACTTCCGTCTAATCTCCTCGGCCAACAAGCTACCCACAACATCATCAAATTTCAGTACTCCACCAGGTGCAGAGTTACTGACAGCTGTACGGAAGGTATCCCATGAGGATGGCAATGAACATAAGAGAAATATTGCCTTAGTCTCCGCATCAAAATTCATTTTTTGAGCTTGAAGTTGGCTGAAAATAATATTGAATTCATTCAAGTGAGAAGCAATGGAGACCCCTTCCTTCATTTGCAGCTCAAACAACCTCTTCATGAGGTAAACTTTATTAGAGGCATTTTCCTTCTCATAAGTGGCACACAGTTTCTTCCACAAATCTTCCGTAGTCTGCTCATTTACTACTGTGAAATAAACTGACTCTGCAAGATGAAGTCTAATAGTAGATTTTGCTAATGCATCCAACTCATTCCAATCATCCTCAGACATATTTGCAGGCTTAGCTTCAATCCCTGCCAAGGGTTTAATCTGCTTCTTTTGAATAAGCACATCCCTTATTTGTTCTTTCCACAAAGAAAAGTTTGTCCCATCAAACTTTTTAATGCTGAAAATCTCCTTTTCGGAGGTGGAAGAGGATGCCATGATGCAAATGAAACAAAATCCCAAATGCTAGTGCCTGCAAGAGAGAATCACACCAAGTACCAGGTGCACCCAAATGTGTATGCCACAATAGACTGAAATATCACAAAAAACTCAAAGCTCAAAGCATCAAAAGATGCATCTGACTCATGTGCATATACTATGCATCCATATGAGCAAATCTGGCCCAAAAGAAAATGCCAATAACTGCCAAATGACTCAAGCATAAACACCGTCCACTGGCATATGCATCAATAATGTCTCATCCAAGAGAGCATAGCACTATCAGTGCATCACCTACAATGTTTCAAAGCTGTCCCTCAGCATAAAATAGCATCCATGTGCAAAGCGTCCATAAAAAAATAGCATCCCACAAGGCAATTTGGGCCTATCAGCGCATCCAACAAGGACCGCAATGCATCCAAATGGCCTATAAATCATCCATTGCAACCCAATGCATACCACGAATGAGCGCACACTGCTCAAACTGCAACCAGAGTGATCTGCATAAGGTATGCTCAAGAAATCATAGTCCCACGGTAATGAGCGCTACTGAAAATAGAACCTGAGATGCTTCAAAACATGGGCACCATTGCATAATCGGACTCAGCAAGAAAATCTGCAAATATCTCTCTTCTGCCAGAACTCCAAAATCCCAACCGATGAGTGAGAAATGGGAGTCAACACTTATCCACTGCCATGTGGCATAAATCTAAGGTTTCAAAACCTTAGTATGAAAAATGCATAACAGAGAGACGAAATCGAATACACAGAGATTTATAACTCTGAAAATCCTCCACCGAATCACGCAAGAACTGATAGGTAGGGGTTTTTGGGCATCCGGAACGCAATGGGACAGACGGTTTTGGAAACCGTGGTCTCAATCACTGGGTCCAACACACGGACTGAAAAACGTTTTTGGAAACAGAGCTGTTTGTAAACTCCACCGAAGTGCGAATGATGAGCAACATAGAAGTTTTAGGACCTCCTGAGTCCACCGGAACTGACAGATCTGCAAATGGTTGCTCCAAACTTGAGTTCCAACACCCGGGCAAAAAACGCAGGAACTGACACAGTGAGTCAGAAATCCATTGAAATGATTCCAGATTCAAGAATGAAGGTGTTTCCAAGCTCCTGAAGTAATGTGGACACCAAAAGCAAGCAATAGTTGCCTCTACAAGTCAATACGGAGTCTCTGTCATCGAACAGAACAGGAAAAAGCTCAAAAAAGGACTTTTTCTTTGAAAGCTCTTAACAGGCTCTCAAAACCACTTCACAAAGCCAAAGTGACTTTTCCAAAGGTTCCTCCAAGGTCTCTGCACACTCGGATGCAAGTAAAGTCACTCACAAAGCTTCCCACAAAGCTTCTCCTTCCTCCCACAGAGCTACTGAGCTTCAAAGCATTCACGCACGCTCAGCTAGATCGCCCGGGCTCTGATACCAGTTGAGAGTGCTCTCAACGGAAGCAAGAACAGAAGAAGGAGAGAGAGAGATAGAGAGCCACACAAGTTTTGGTGGGTGCAAAACCACCCTAATCTTCTTTTTCATTCATTTATATATGTGTTTGAGTATTGTACATAACCGGGGTTAAGGTACAGTGACCTTTAACCCCCACAGCTAGTATTTCAAAGAATCAATTTCTCGAAAGTCAAGGAGTTGTACAAGACATCTAGGTATCTATTCCTAATATTCAAATTACTATTATATAAATTCATAACTCACATTGCAAGGATCTCAATGAGGGAGATAAGTTTCCGAAAGAACCAATGTTTGAGATGGTTTCACAAGGAGAATTTTCAGACTTAATGGATGATAGATCATAATTATTTTTTGATGCTGTGAGTGACTCAGTTTAATGATGACTTCTTGGATGCAAATGATGATGATATACATTCAAATTTGAGTTTTGTTGTAGTGCAAAAGCGCTATAAAAAATATCAAAGACAAATACAAGCAATGATGATGATAATCATGTTGAGGAAATGAAAAGGATGAAAGATGAAGATGAATGGATCAGTCCAAACCAGAGCCAAAGAACCGAAAAAAGAGTTTCCAAAATACCACTACTTCATACCAAAATTTTACCAACTTTTGGTATGTGTTCATGATTGAAATATATAGCAAAATAGTAAACTAAAATTGAAGTAACAGCAAAATAGTATACTAAAAATGGAATTACAACAAAACAGTAACTTGGAACTTGAATTATAGCAAAACAGTAATATGGAATTTGAATTACAGCAAAATAGTAAATGAAACTGGATTACAACAAAATAATAAATTGTAAATTGAATTACAGCAAATAGAAACAAAAATTATAATTTGGAATAGTAACAGAAATCAGAACAGTAACAGACTGAAATTGGAACAGTAGTTCATAAACTTGAACAGTAACAGAAATTGGAACAATAACAATAACTGGAACTGGAACAGAATTTTAGTAATTGACAATCCAAAAACAGTAAGAGTAAATTCAATTTTTGATCTTCTAAAAGTCGTATTTAATTATGTTCATGTAGATTTTTGTGATGATGCTTTACATGATGTCTATCCTTTAAGATGCTATCACTTATGATGCAGTAATTATTTTTCTTAATAGCATGCTTGAGGATCTATGTCCCAAACATGATGGGATCCATATTGATGGATTTTTCCATGTAATGGAGGGTATATCCAATTCTTTTATGACATATGGCTTTGATAATTCTTCACCGACATATGTTGCAGATGTTGTAGCTTCATTGACATATTTTTATTAGCAATGTGATGCCTCTGTTGTGTACACTCTCTACCAGTGGAGTGTGGATATTCTTATTCATTCATGGTTCTATGTGTTTATTATTTATGATGATGAATGAATGACATTATACTTCATGGGTTCCCAGCCGTAGCATGTTTCCATAAAATGGTATCATTGTATAATCACACTGACATAATAATGATATGCACTATAGCTTAGTTTTTCTTTAGTGCATAATAAATCCTTTCTTTTGAGGATTAGTAGACATCTATGTTTGGAAGTAGTTTAGACCTGGTACTGCACCAGGCTCTTCACTCTATGTTCTAGCATGGTCTTGGATTGTTTTGATGTTTTACATCATGAAGAGGGCCTACTAACTTCCATTTGATTGAACCTAGAAACATCTAGGTGGGTTCAAGTCCAAGAATTTGTTCCGAATTCCTATCCACGGGGTGTGCCAGTGAAAATGCCATAAATATATGCTACAATATGCATTGAAGTGTGTGCACTCACTCTAAGGTTGAGGATGTCACTCTTAAAATCTATTGGCGCATCACATGCGGTGGGGTGGATTCTTGTTTTCATAATAGAGTATTTTAGCCTACTTAGTCTTTGCAAAATGAATGACTCTTTCTCTCTCATCTTGATCACTTTAAGGCTCTTCTAGCCTTAACAAGTCCTACACCAATGATGTTTATTTATGGATTCTATATGGGCCACATAGCCAGGTTGCCCAGGTAATGAAAATGATCTTGCAAGAGTTTTTGCACAATCGACCCAAGATGAACATTGTTTTTAGAAAATTTGGGTAGCTCACCAGCTGAGCAGAGTGTTAAGTGAGCATTTCTAAGTACAAATAATGAGCTAACCTTTCTTGTGTCGACAAAACACCTTTTTGTAATAGCTTTTGGTAACATCGTTTTGTATATAATCTAAGCTTTCTATATAAGAGAAACTTTGATTTAAAGTTCTCCAGGAAGACACATAAGCTGAGCTTTGTTGTATCTAGAGAATAACATTTTGTCATACCTTTTGGTAGCTTTGTGCCATAAAATGAAAATTTGGGCTCTCGTGAAGCCATGTGTTATTATTTACATTCATTTTTAAAAGCAATACTTTCCGTTTTCTTTTATAAATGCAAGAAAATGGTCCAAAGTAAGTACAAACTGGTGCGTTTGTCGTTCCATGAATGCCAAGACGCAATCTCAAAACCCGGCTTATCGACGGCCTGTATATAAATTCTAGGATATGGCTCTTGTGCTCTTGTAACGCTCTGGAGGAAGTCCCTACCCTGCCCCCCACACCAAAAAGCTTGACCTTCCTGAGTATGGCGACGACAAGGTTGAGGATGATGAGGAAGAGTAGGATGCTGACGACAACTATGAGGCCCATGAGGATGATCAGGATGTGGACGACGAGGAGGAGGATCGAATCGATGAGAACCAGGGCTCAAACTACTGCACTATTGATCTCACACCCGCCAATTCGCTTCAAACAGATAGCGATTCTCAACCCTTCCTCCAAAGACACTTGGGAGTCTTCTTGAAGGCTCTGCTGCTCTCTCATTGTCACGAGTTGATGCTGCCTGGGCCCTGGTGAAGGCCAGCGAGCAAGAGAAGCAACATAAGGACAATTGGGATGAAGGCGCAACGCTTGTATTGCTGCAGGTGTGGGGGAACAAATTCTTGGAGTCAGGACGAAAAAGCTTGAGATGAAAGGACTGGATACAGGTCGCTGAGTAGGTGGTTGTTCGGGTAAGATCTTTAAAACGAATATACAATGTAGGAATAGGGTAGATACATTAAAGAAGTACAAGCAAGCTGCCATTGGCTCTACTTGTAGCAAATGGCTTTACCTCAAGCACTTGGATGCTCTCTTAAATACGGTGTCGAGGGGGATCAGACTGCCTTTCGCAGTTGATGCTGGGTAGATTATAAGTATGGATCAGCGCTTCTCTCCCACAAATGCCAACTTTGCTTCTACAAGTTGTGAGCAAAGGAATGGCTCTTAAATGTCACAAAGCTCACCAAATATTTTTGAAGATGAGTAGGAGTGTCGAGCATTAACAAAACGAAAGTCGACCGAGTCTTTTCGGAGTTTAGCTAAAGCTGTAAAGAATTTTGGTTAAATATATGAAAGAATGGAAAGTGCCAAGTAGCAACAATTGGTGGAGTTAGAAAGGTCATGCATGGAGCTTATAGGAGATCTGGAATTGCAAAAAATGAAGCTCCTCATGCAAACACAAATAGAGCTCACTAAGATGCACCAGGGCATGAAGTACATGGAGACATGGATACATCTGTTGGCAACATTAGTGGCTAAATATCAAGTGATTTCCTGGTTTGGGATCATAATGGCACATATTTTATGTCATCATCCTGTATTAATGCTTCTCGTTATTTATTTTCCATGTTTGGAAATAGTTCTTCCACTTTGTCAGTAATTATATAGGAAATCAAAGAAAGCAGTGTTAAGGACACCAGGGCTTGTCTATTTGGTCTTTTTGGCAATGCTCCGAATGTTTTGGAGGAGTTGACCAGTAAGACCTTCATGATTGGTGACACGTCCCTCTTTTGCAAAGCTAATTGTACTTTTGCTGGTGGTTTGAATTTGACTTGGGAAATTTCTAGCTTCATGCCTTCGATTTTCTTACCATTGTTTTTTAGAGAAATGATGAGTTTTTGGATATTGACATTCCATAGTCTTCCATCACTTTTTTTTCTTTTGTATGTGTGTGTGTAGGTTTTGTTGTTATGTTTTCCACAGATGTAATGTTGTCACATTATTTAAAATTGTTTCCTTTTTCTTGATTATCAGTTGAAAGTCTATCTAGCCGAGATTGGCAATAAAACTTTTTTCCCCTTCAATCGATAAGAAACAACTAGAGCGATATTTGACTATCATAGTAGCTAACACTTGGTGATGAGAAGGCCGGGAGACTCAAAGAATCAAACTGGCATGCTTCTCTTTCATGCTAGCAAGGTGGATTTTTTCAAAAAGGTCAGTGAGGCAAAATTAGTTGGTCCTTCATTTCTCTAGACACTGTACCACTCGGTTTTATGTGAGCCATTCAGCATGGAGGCCTTCTTGTTACTTGCCTCCTATTTATTAGTAGCCTTTGACTTAAACAACGGATGGAATCCACTGCCCCTCCAAGAAAGAGTAGTACATTATTATTATTTGAATTACCAACTCTGTGTATGAACTTATTCTTTGCTTGTTTATCCATGCCAAACACTCCTTGTAGGTGAGATGTAAAACTTGACTTTTCATCTTTCTTTTACATAGATGGATTTGGGCTATGTCAAATCATGCATTGCTCAGAGCTCTTTGCTAAGGAGCAAACTTGTCAGTTGTTGAGAGTTCTAGCAAAATTCACTAAAGCTTGCAGAGTATTGCATACAAAATGGCATGAAGTTTCCAAGCTAGTACAGTATATGTTGTGCCAAATTCAAAGTGCTATATGCTATGTGCCAAATTCAAAGTACTATGTGCTATGTGCCAAATTCAAAGTGCTATGTGCCAAATGAAAAGAGTAATTTGCCAAATTCAAATTGCTATGTGCTAAACCTTCCTTGGTCTTATAATTTTTGGAGAGGAAGTTTTCCAACTCTCCCCCCACACAAATGTGTGGTTATGTGCTAGCTACAAAGTACTATGTGCCAAATGTGAAGTGCTATGTGCCAAATTCAAATTGCTATGTGCTAAATTCAAATTGCTTTATCGTGAATGCAAATTGAAATGAACCCAAGGAAGGGCACGTTCCTTGGTCTTATAATTTTTGGAGAGAAAGTGTCCCAACTCTCCCCCCATGCAAATATGTGGTTATATGATAAATACAAAGTATGTGCAAAATGCAAAGTTCTATGTTCGGAATGCAAAGTGCTATTACGAAATTCAAATTGCTATGTGCTAAATAAAAACAAAACATGTGATCATATGCTAAATGCCAATTGCTAGTTACAAAATGCAAATTGCAATCTAATTATATATTAAAGTAACAACATATCTCATCTCTAATATCTAAAGTCCATTTTAAAGTTCTTTGAATTACAATCTTTGTAAAGTGCCTTCAAATTTATTTTGCAACTCTCCTCCCACATAAATGTGTGGTTATGCACTGAATGCAAAGTACTAGGTGCCAACAAATGCAAAGTGTTGTGTGCCAAATTCAAATTGCTATGCGATTAATGGAAAAGTGACATGAACCAAAGGATGGCCATGTTGGAGAGGAAGTGTACCAACTCTCTCTCCACTCAAATGTGTGGTTATGTGCTAAATGCTAAGTACTATGTGCTGAATGCAAAGTGTTATGTGCTGAATGCAAAGTGCTATGTGCCAAATTCGAATTGCTATGTGCTAAATTCAATTTCACAAAAAAAAACCTTGTGGTTATATGCTAAAATTATGGAATTCAAATAAAACATATTCTTTGTTAATACACCTGCCTGGAACTAATTGTATATGTTCCCATATGTCCTTTTAGAAAACTTTTAATGGAAATTCAATTAATGACATTTCTCCCCTCTTTCACAAATCAATGAGGTTAAGCTAAGTTATCTCAACTAGATTGAATTAACTTAGCTAAGTGCATGAAAAAAATTAAGGTTTTCCTATCGCTTTCTCTACAAACCTAATTGGGCCTAAAAATATGGGTCCTTCTAGCTCCTTCTAAAACTTTTCTCCCTTTCTTACATGCTTTATTCTTTTTATGAAATGCTCTTTGCCCAACTTTTACTAGAGCTCGCTGTCTTTCTTCTCAGAGAAAGGTGCTCTAGTGCAATTTTTTAAACATCGTCTATATCCATTTCATTACTCTTATAGTAAAGACTCAAGACCCCCTGTAATAGGATGTAATATTTATTAACTTCAAGAGTTTAATGGTTCAACTGCTTCAATTCCCATTGCAAAATATCATGTATTGCATCGAATTGGGTCTCCTTGTTAGTTGGAAGTCTACCATTTTGGTTGTCATAGAGCTTCAATTCTGTGTTGAATAGTGTCTTAAGATGTCTCAAGATGCATCCTTGATTGAATCATTTGACCTACATTATGGTAAGATGGACTGAGACATTTACAACTAGCTATGAGAATGTTGGCTTTTGATAGAATTACTTTGCATCTTGAGAATCTAGTGCTTGAAAAAGTTGAATGGGTTACTTGTGGAACAATTGTCGATGTAACTTGATCTGAGCCTTTGATAACATTCTGCAAATCACGCTTGCATCGGATTGCTCCAACTTATCTGAGCTAGATGGGAAGGGAGAACTAGATAATTGGTTTTTTGATACCACCCTCATGTGATATTAACTCACTTGCAATGTTATTTTTCTACTTGAAAATACAAAACTGTTGGCTTTTGTGTGACCCCCATTGGGGATTTTGATTGTCTCTTATAGATTTTTGAAAAAAGTGTATATAAGCTTGCTAATATATAAAGACCTTGCAACACATGAAGAGGATCTGGGTGGCATATAGATTGCACATTCATATGTGAGACATGGACATCTATCTCCATGAATCAATTCTCCAATACAATGGTTCTCAAGTCATCCAAAGCTTGCTATAGGCTA